>NC_056729.1:575233660-575408660 GCF_019279795.1 Protopterus annectens
TTTCCCCACTGTAGTGTGATCCTGCTGTTAGTACATATAGTTGGGGGGGTGTGGGGGTGTAGCCCCCCACCTAGCTGGGTTTAACCAAATAATGCAAAACAAAACCAGGCAACAGAAAACCAAATTAAGTTTGAGGTATATATATATATATATATATATATATATATATATATATATATATATATATATATATGGGTCTACCTGATAACACCGACACGCCAAAACACCGACAACAAAATAACCAACATGAAAAAAACGAAAAAAAAAAAGTTCAAAAACACGAAACTTTACATGCTCGACAAACCAAAATCCCGACAATCAACAAAACAAATACCTTTCCCAAAAAACACACACACACAACACAAACACACCAAAAACCTTACAAACCTACACTAAACCTTACATACACAACATCTAAGCACTAACCTTAACCCAAACCCTAACCACAAGGTCTGTCATTATCGCACACTTACCTTACCTGCACCCTAACCCTAACTCACTTAATCCACCCCTAACCCTCAAGTCCATCACTATCGCACACTTACCTTACCCGCACTCTGACCCTAACGTCCGTCCCTATCACACACTTACCTTAACATGTCGGTGTTCTCAGCGTCGGGATTCTCAACTGTCGGTCTTCTCCGTTGTCGATCTTCCGGTGTCGGTGTTATCGTTGTCGGCAGTCTGCGATTTCGGCATTTTCAGGTAGACCCACATATATATATATATATATATATATATATATATATATATATATATATATATATATATATATATATTTTGTTTTGCTTTCTCAAAGCACGGTTCTTTAAACGCTTTTTTCACTTTCATTTTAGAGGTAGTGCAACATTTATGTCAAAGTTTCTTCAACCTGCAGTGACTTCAAAAGTTACAATAAATAATTTGCAGAACAAAGGGGGTGCAGACTGCTGCATGAGGTGTAGAGAGCCATACTTGTCACTGAGAAATTTGCTGTTCTTATATCTGAAATGTTTTTTGTGGACAGTTTCATGTTACTGTGTCTTATTGTCAGTGAAGCTTGAACAAATAATGCTGAAATCACTAACATTGTTATAGAGAATATTTTGAGTAGTTTTCCTCCTTGTCCCACTGAACAACACTGAAGTACACTATCTGACAATAAGCCACAAATAAATCATAGTACTTATTTTGCTATTAGGCAGACCCAAACAATATATGGCATCTGATGCATGCAGTTTTATGGCAGAGTCCCTTTCACAGGAGACCAGTGCAGTACATATACTAAGACAAATTTAAAAAATTGTATTGGATATTTACTTTCTTACTTTTCTTGCTATAGACCACAGTAATGTTACAGTAAACTTTAATCACAATTATAACAAACTGAATTTACATGCTTCACAGCATCATAAAACAATAATACACTAAAGCCACTTTATAGATTCAGGTTGTTTAAGGAATTATAAGAAAACACATCTTGCACAGAATTAACAATCACGTATGAAGCTAGAAAATCAAAAACAATGTATAAAATGAAAAAAAGTGGTGTATAGACCCAATGGACCGTACAATACATCTTTACAGCCTTCAGTTTCCAAGTCAATTGTATCTGTAGAAAACAAGAAAAGTAAATGTCAATAGTACATTTTATACTGTTTATAAAGACCCCATTTTTTAACCTTTCTTTTATACTTACTGTATGGAAAAAAAACAAGCCCTACATGGACCTTGAACTAGGTAATTGGGTCTGCAACCTTTCCTCTTGATGTCTGCATCATAAACTGTGTCAGTGTTTTCTAATTAAACTGCTTAAATGCTCATTTTGTTTATCAGGTATGTATAAGTGCTCTTCTACTGACGGCACATAACGATTTTCAGAAATAAGACAAGGTGGTTGAACAAGATGAACAAACATGGCTTACAGTGGCATACCTCTCAACTGTACAGATTTTTGCAGGATGCCCAGATTTTTGCCTCATATTTTTGTCCAGTTACTAATAAAATGTTGGTTTTCAGGCAAATCATTGCCAAATCTTTGAGGACTGAAGTCAGAAAATAATGACAGACATTTGACTTCATACCCTTCAGAAAATTCATGTTAATGTAAAGACCTGTTATTTTATGAACATTCTAAGTTTTAAGAGCAATATTTAAAAATTGTCCTTATTTTTGGCCCTTTGCCTCCCACCTTATTTATGGCTTTGCTCAGATTTCTTGCTGTAACAAGTTGACAACTATGTACAGTGGTATTCTGCGTAGGTAGAATGAGAGGTGGGGTAAGGATTATAAATCTCTGCCTCTATAATACTGGATTACTTCCTTATAAAAACAAGTATTTTCAGTGTATAGACAGTTTCTATACTTTGATCTTCTGAAAGTAGGGAAAATGGCAGTGCTGTCATTGTGTATTTGCCAGCAGCTTGCTAGCACTTAAAATTCTGACTAGTTGCTTTATTTTTTGCTGTGTTACATGGCTCTGTGCTTCCGATTGTGCAAATGCTGTTGGCAAGGCTGTGGGACTTTGCGCAGAAGTTGTTACATGCAAGATTTGAATTGGTGCCAATTCAAATACATTTTTCTGGCTTGATTGCTGCAGAAATGGTTTGAGATTGTAGAGATGGTGTGTGATTTTGAATACAAAGGCAGGGGTGTTGAGGAGTCCAGGATTGTTGTGGCCCTCCTCCTGAAGTGCTACAGATGCAGACTACTTCAGGATGAATATACCAGGTCTCGGTATAAGGTCGAGAACTGGAATAACCTGACCAAGTCTGTCTCCAGTACAATGGGTATCTGACACACTGGGAATCAGTGTCATCACCACTACAATGACATGAAGAAGAACAAGAGAGACGACCTTAGCTGATGGGGTTGACTTTAGGACTGCAAACACCCTTATGTTCTATAAGTGTACTGACCCATAACCTGTCTGCAATATGGCATTATTTATCTAGCCAGCCAATGCAGCTATTCATTACATTTTCACATACATGCATACATACATATACATACACACACACGCACACACAGACACACACACACACACACACACACACACACACACACATATATATATATATATATATATATATATATATATATATATATATATATATATAGCTCTATATATCTTCTACTTCTTCTTTTGGCTTTTCCCGGTTAGGGGTCGCCATAGCGGATCACCTGTCCGCTCATGATTGGCAGTGGAGTTTTACAGTGTCGAGTTTCCAGCCCGGTGCCCAACCTTCCACAGAAGGCATACACATGCACACACTCACACCTAGGGCCAGTTTAGAGTGTCCAATCCACCTACTGCATGTCTTTGGGATATGGGTATATATATATATATATATATATATATATATATATATATATATATATATATATATATATATATATATATATATATTTTTTTTTTTTTTTCCCCTACTATATAGCTGCAGTGGAAATTGCAGAAAACCATGGGGTGCATCAGATGAGACTAACTTGTCTCAGAGAGGCACAGGGTAGAATGCATCTATTCAAGGCACAGATGTTTTCCCAGTCCATAACTGTATATCATCTTCAGCAGGTATACCTTAACTTTATTATCAAGCCTACATGCCTGCTCAAATAGATCCTTATTATTGGGTTATACAATGAGTACATCAGATTAACTATGTGTAGGTTCACTACCCACAAACAAGTATTGAATTTGTTTTACAGGATAATAATTATAAGATCCTTTAACTTCAATCATCTCCATTATTATCATCATCATTATAATCATCAAGAACAACCCCCTTTTTCTACATAGGATTGGGGTGTCGTGTCACTTGTTGAGATCTCTCCCTATTCAATGCTACTGTCCTACCTTCTATGACACTCATGCCTGACTCGAACAAGTATTCTCTCACAGAATCCATGCAACACTTTGCTGGATACCCTCATTTCCACTTTCTTTCTTCTTGTCTGCCCCAAATCTTCTTCACCAAATTGCCTTCAGCTTTCCTGCATGCCTGAACTGCCATAATCTGCTCTCTTTGACCTTTTCTGCAAATGCAGCTACTTTGACTTCTGCTCTTATGTCCCTATGTCTTCATCTGTCACACAGTATGCATCCTATCACCCATCTCAGGCACTTCATCTCTATCACCTCTAACTTATTCAACTGCTCTGCCTTTAATGCCCAGGTTTCTCTAACATAAAGTAGTACTGGTTACACCAGTGTTTTGTACACCTTACTTTTCAGCTTCTTTGAAATTCTACTGTCATACACTACCTCTGACACTCTGTGTCAGTTGACCTTAGCCCCTCTGATTCTAACATTAGCCTCCTCATGTAGACTTCCCTTCTCCTCAACCACGCCTTTCAAATTCTTGAAGCTGCTAACCTGTTACACTATTTTCCCTTCTATCTCAGTTTTCACCTTCTTCTGATTTCCCCCCACTGTTGCCATTACAACTCTTATCTGTACTCATTTTCATCCAATCTACCTTCAGTTTTACATTTAATTCCTCTACTCTTTGTTGAAGTTTTGCTCTGAGTCTCTCTGCATACAGCAACTTTGCTGATCTGTCACCTCCAGCCTGTTTGCTAATGTAGTCTGTCACCAGCATGAACAGCAGTGGGCACAGAGCTGAGCTCTGATGCACATCCACCCCCACTGAGAACAGCTCTGTGAGACTACACACACTGCTCATACTCTTTTGGTCCTTGTACAGGTTTTTCACTAATTCTGCCGATGTTTCTGGGACTTCTAGTCATCACAGGAGTACCAAAATTAGCTTTCTTGGAACATTGTCACATGCTTTCTCCAAATCTAGGAATGCCCAGGTGGATTATTTCCTCAAGTCTTCTTCTTATTCTTCTCAGGTATCTGTCTCATTGCAAACATTGGGTCAGTTGTGCCACATCTTGATCTGAATCCAAAGTGCTCATTTCCTATCTTGCTTTCTACAACTCTGCGTATTCATTTATCAATGTTCCTGTCCAGAACTTTCATGCAGTGTGAGATAGGAGTTTGATTCCTCAGTACTGCCTACAGTTGTGAATGTCTCCTTTATTCTTTAATGGTGGCACTAATATGCTTATTCTCCAGTCATCTGTGCTATGTCTTTCTCTCCCTACTGCTATGATTACATTCAGTAGCCATTTCTCCCCTATTTCACTCAGTATCATGATCATATCTACTGTGACCTCATCTGAGCCTGGTGCTTCCCTTGACTTAATTTTTTAGTGCTGTTCTTGCTTCTTCTAGGGTTGGGCCCTCCTCTTCTCTCACTGTAGGATCTGTTGTCAAGAGAAGTACAGATTCTGCAGGGTTTTCTACATTCAGAAGCTCCTGGCTTGTGCTGTCCTGTTGATTGGTGAGCAGGTTGTTGCTGGTATCCCTTATGAAGGGTGTCTGACTGCCTTCTTTATTTTTCTACTACTGCCTTGCAAGCTGAACAAAGTTTTTTTTGTGCCCATTTACTGGGTCACTTTCCATTATTTTAGCTTCAATAATGTATGACAGTAAAAATTCAATATTTGCAAATGCAGTTATTACCTTACAAAGCAGATATCTGACTTGGCACTGTGAAATACATGCTTTTATTACTCATATCATATCATACTCATATCATCGCTGCCTTCTACATTATGTTTTTCTTACTTAAATATTCCAAGTTTTATTGTATTTATGAATACTTAGTCATCTGTATGTACAGAGACTTTTAAATATGTATCTTCTAAAATATGATCTATATTTCAGTAACCAGCATAATTATCATTATTTCTGGAAGATTTTATAACTCTGTTGTGTCCTTGTTAATTGATTATCTGTGGAACTTTTCTCCCCGGGTCTCCACTGAAAATGGACATTTGTCCAGTGAACTTTCCCGGTCAACAAAAATAAAATAAATAAATAAATAAAATATCATACCATTGTGACAAATTGATTTTAGGAGACATTCATGCCTTCCTATCATATCTGGATGTGGCTAAGGTGTAGTTATATATTTCTCATATTGTTTTATGTTTATGTAATGTGGCATGCAATTGATCTAATTATCTCTTTTTTGTTTGCCCCCACTCTTTATCTGTCTTCTTTTTTTTTTTTAACATTGCTGCTGAAAACAAACTGACCAGCCTCACCAGGGTTCAACCCGCCAAACCTCCACAGCTGATTGCATTGGCACCACCACAGGCAGCACAAACACCCAGCACATCTGAGTCACTACCTGTCAGTGTTGTCTCCAAAATTCCTGGCTTACCTGTTCCGCTTGGATCAAGTGAGTTTGCCATGGTTGCTGGTGTACTGGTGCCCTCTGGGAGCAGTATTAGTGGAGTTTGTGATTTTGTCACCAAACAGGAGCTGACAGGGCTAGTGATGGGCATAATGGAGAGGGGTCTAGGTGCGTGAATTGGCAGGGTGTAAAAAGTCCTGCATCATATTGCCAAAACAATGCCACATCTGGCAGTGACTCTGGAAACTGACATAGGAAACAGTGATGACATTTTGGAGGATGAGGACTAGATTCTCACTGTTCTTCAGATGAGCATGGTTGCACCTCCAGGGTCACCTATCTATCCCCAATAACCATCCCTGTCTGGCTAGTATGTCCTGTATGTCTGCACCTGCTTCCTGACCTAACCCACATACCTGACCCTCTCATTCCTAAAAAAAAAATGGGCATCTGCCCAACAACAAAAACAAAATATGCCTCCTACATAGGTTTGCTCTTTTGCCAGGTGCCATCATGACACACTTGATTTGGTTTATCTGACTATACACATTATTCTGCTGTTGTCACCCATCCCTCATGTGATGACGCTCCTAAGTCATGAAATTGTGTGTACAATAATACATTTATGTTGTGAAGAAGTGAATAACTATGTTGCTCTCCCAACATCCTCCTGTAAATTCCTGTATTCTTTTCTCCCCTCTGCTTGACACCCCATTTTCACCACTGTCCTATCAACCCCTTTTTTACACATTTAATCTGATCAAAAAATAGAATCACACACAACACATATAGTCAAAATCGCCCCTCAAAAAGCCTTCACTTCTTGTCCTCAGAATTTGTGCAGAGGGTGACATTGCACAGCAGTGCTGAGTGACAGTGAGTGCCATTCAGTTTCCTTTGGGAAAAGCTGAAGATTTTAATTTCAGCTACAGTGGTTCAGTTTCTTTTGCACAAATGTGCTTAAAGCACTGTTACATGAGAAAAGAGAGTAAAGGCAAAAATAAAAGCACTACTGCGTGACAACTTACTGTAACAGTTCTTAGGTTGCTGGATGTAATGAACTACAAGTTTCTATGTGGCATGTTAAGATAATCCCTCTGTCAGATGTTCTTGCATAGTGCCATGGGTTTGAGTACAGTCTCACTACTTAGTAAGTCACCCTTATCCTGCTTATGTCTTCGTGCTGGTTGCACTCTGCTACCCCTTTTTACTTTATTGCACAGAGCATGGCAGCTTAACAATGAGGAAATACTTAGGAGTAACACACCATATGGATGGTCTTACATGTCCCAGAAAAATACTGTTTCTACTCTCTCCATCTGCCTCCATCTCTCTTTTCTCACTCCTTCTCCTTCAGTAGCTTTTCCTCTGTCCTTCAATTATATTATTTAAAGTGTGTGAATTAGGTGTTCCTTTGTGATGTGATGAGATAATGCTTAGATCTGTAGATTATTTTTGCATACTTTAAAGGGCTCTAATCCAGGCATTAGATAAATGTCCCTGACTAGTTTTAGGACTACATACAGCCTACATATTGTTATGAGCCAGTATTATACTTCTTCTGTCATAAGTTAATTGGTCCCTAACTTTCTCACTCACACTCTGTGTATCTTTATCTCACTGTTTCATTAGTCTCCCTCCTCTGCATTTGCACAATGTTTGGCACCGAGCACCAACTGCAACTGAGGTTAAATGAAAGTACACACCTTATGGCAAAATCTTGTCAGTTCTTGCCTTTGGCCACATGACTGTGGTGCCCTTTGCCTTACTGTGCTCAGCTATGTTTAGTCAAGTTAATCTACATTTCAAGAAGCTGAAGAGTTGACTCTGCAGCTTACACTTGTGACCAGGTAATGTAAAGTAATCATAAATTTCTCCTTTTCTGCAATCTGTTGTCACAAAGGAAGTTTGTGAAATAGGAGTTCTTATCTGGTGTGTGTAGATAATATTCAAGGTCTGTAGATTTTTCTTACAATATTCTCAAAAGTTTGAATCGATATATATGACAAACTGTTTTTGAATGTTTTGTATAACTCCTGTGCATATAAATGTTGGCTACACCTTTAACACAACATTATTCTGTTGCTTTACTAACGTACTTGCTACCTATTGTGAAGTCTCTCTTGTTCAGATCTTGCATAAATAATTTTCCTGACAAAGCAAACAGTACACAACACAAATATGTACAGAAAAGAAACATGAACTATTTGTATATTGTGTATTCCTGTCACCAAGTGCTCATCACTTCCCACCACGTCTGTGTCATTATGTGTCATTCAATAAACCTCTTAATCCAAAACTGTTTCCATAAGCCATGTTTCCACCTACAATAGCATGATTGGTCCCTCATGTGTTTCAAAAAACACCTCTAGCATACATGTAAAGTTTGATTAACTTCAACTGTCATGACAAATGTGTAAATCATAACACTTGAAATATGACCATAGCACGTATCTGTTCTTTATTCCTTCAGATTCACACTTGATTGTATGTATATAATGCTTCTTTGCATGGAAGATGGCACAGAGCACCATAGTATCATAGGAGATTACTTGGCTATCGACCGAGAGGTCATTTTAAGCCTAGCCATTTTAACCCACTGTAATACTGTAGACATTCTAGTCAGTACCCAAGATTACATTAGTGATGACTGCCCATGTCCAGAAGTGTTGTGGCCATTCTGCCAACACAGTGACAATTGTACTATGCATCTCTTGTATCCGGTTATATCCAGCAGTAGGCAATGTTGTGTATGAAACAGAGATATAGCAACACTGTTTTAAAGAAATGGCAAGCACATGTCTTCCTTGCAGCAGGACAATGATGTTATGGCTTCGAAGACCAAAATATCCCACACTTTCACATCTTTATTAAGGTTGCCACTGTTGGGCGTGTAATTCGTACATATGTTTGTGGCTGGCGGTCTTACATAACTTGCTGTTCAATTCTAACTAAGGGTAACACTTCAAGAATGTATTGACATTACACAAACAACAGTACATGAAGTTAAAATTCTCAATTTTTATTTATTATTAATGCAAATAATATATGCATTTGTGTTGTTTTCATGCTGCAATGGCAGTGTTCCCTCTAGGGCTCATAGGGTCATTGGTTTATAGAAGGTTATTAGGCTAGTGCACCTAGAGCCCTTATAAGCCTAGCCATGTTAATCCTGAGTTTCCTCAATTGTCCTTGGTTAGATGGACATAACTTACTGAATCTATGATAAACACGGGTGCCACCCCAGGGGTGAATTTGCAGTCTGCCATCCATTTGTCCGGGTTGCACTTGAATAGGGTTAGTGAGGAGCTCTGTTTCATGTGAACTGGAAGTTTATTCCAGAGTAACAGCAATCTCTGGGAGGTATATCAGTCTCTCCAGCATGTTCTGCTAGTGTCACAGGCTAGGTTAAGATTCCTAGAGTGAGTGACTTTTGTGCCATTTGACTTGTGGATGTGCAGCATATCCATCAGGGCAGGGTCAGAGACTGTCCTGTAGACCAGGCACACTCCGCCTCTCAGCAGCCTATATGATACAGAGTACAGTGACAGGGCTTTAGGTCTATACACAAAAGTCATGGTTTGGAGGCCCTGTATTTTCTTGGTGCGAAACCTCTGTTGTTTCTCCAGCTGCTGCAGGTGTGTGGTGAGGTACATACAGAAGGGAGCATTGTACTCTATTAATGGTCTGATGAGGGTCGAGTACAGTGGGGCTATAACATCTTTAGACCTGGATGCAATACCCTTACTTATGAGATGGTCACCTTATAAGGCTTTCCTTATCAATGTGAAAACTTAGTGGTCAAAGTTCAGATTGCTTTCTAACTGTGTTACCAGATCTCACAACACTGGGTTTGGACTTAGGGGGGTGCTGTCAATATTGTAATTAGCAGGGAATTCTGCTTTGCCAAAGGGGACAATAATGCACTTTTTTTGTCTGTAGTTTAAGACTGTGGCTTTGGCACCAGTCATTTCTCTGTGTTATCCCATCCTGTAATATGTTAACATCACTGGAGGACTCAATAATTGTACCCAATTTGCAACCAACAGTGAACTTGGTAAGCCAAAGGCCATCTACTTTAACCTGGATGTCCAAGAAGTCAATTCCAAACAGTAAAGGTCCAAGCACAGATCCTTGTGGCACATCATTGGTGACAGGTCTACTGGTAGAGGTGGAGTCACCAACTTTAACAATATGTGTTCTGGCAGTGACCCAACTGGCTACCCATCTAGTGACATAATGGTTAATCCCCGACTGGGAGAGTTTCTCAATGATACGTGAGTGGGAGATTGTGTCAAAAACCTTGTTTAAGTCAAGATAGGCATTATGCACTGCCTTACCTTCATCCATGGCTTTGATAACTTTCTTGAAGAAGTCTACTTAATAAGCATGATCTACCCTTAATGAAGCCAAACTGGGTTAGGTCTAGAGTTTGAAGGTCCCCTATGTCCTTGTTGATAAGGTGTTTGATGACTGTTTCCATGGCCTTGCAGATGAGGCTGGTTAGACTTATGGGTCTATAGTTGTCAGGGTCGGTTGATGGGCCCCCTTTCTGAAAAGGGATTCCTATTGCTGTTCTCCACTCTGCTGGAGCAAAGCCAGTTTCCAGGCTATGGTTAAAGAAAACACCAAGTGGGTCCACTAGGTCCTATTTTAAATTGCTTAATGAGCAACCTGAGATGTTATCTGGTCCCACTGAGGCTGTCATTTTGCCCTTGGAGAGTGCAGATATGACCTGATCTCTGTAGGTACTTGGCAGAGGACTGCTGTCAGATATGCTTTGGGTTTTGGCTGGTGGGGACGGGGGGGTGAAGTTTGTGCCAAATCTGTCAGCTAGCAGGTTGGCAATTTCCTCCAGTGGCATCATCTACTACCAGTTCAGCACATAGCTGGGCATTTCCTTTTAGATTTCGGAAGTAGTTAAAGAATGACTTATGATTATCCTTGGCTAGGGATGCAATGTTAAGTTCGTAATTAGCTTTAGAGGACTTTACAAGATTTCTGATTTGCTTGTTCAACCTGTGGAGGGAATTCTTCCTCTGTTGAATCAGTTCACTCTTGTTCTTAGACATCAGTTTCTTCCTTTTGTTATATAACCTGTTTATAGTAGAGGTCCACCAAGGTGGCTTGTTTTTTTCAGGAGGACTTAGTTTTAATCTGGTTAGGTATAGCCGAGTCTATACAGTTGCTTAAGTGTTTATACAGGTCATCTGTGTACACCTCTAGATAGGAGTCATTATTGTTTGTTGGGGGGGATATAAAACTTTTCATACCATTGCATCACATGGGGGGGTGCATTATGTCTAGAACATTTGAGCCCCTTGTGGGGGTGCAGACTATCTGTTCCAGAGCATTTGTATTGACAAAGTCCAGGAACCTCTAGAAAAGCATGTTCGTTCTCGTGTATGTCACCCAGTCAATGGAAGGATAGTTGAAATCTCCCATGCCTAAGGTATTGGGCTGTATGGCAAGTGACTCCAGTAAGTCCAGGTAGGTGGTGTGGTTTTCTTGGCTCATGGTGGGTGACCTATAGCTAGCAATGATGTGGTGTAATATTTTATCTATAGTTAATTGGACATGGAGTAGTTCAAGAGAGCTGTACTGTTTGACCAACATCCACTTTTGCTTCTTTCATGATAATTTTGAGGTCTGAATGTGTGTAAGGCATTGCAGGCTTGCATGGGTGGGGTGCTCTCCAGGACCTTCACAAGCTGCATGCAAGTGCTGACATAATGTTTGTCTACAGGAAAGTATTTTTGTTAACATTCTATGCTCATGCTTGCAGCCCTATTTCATGGCTAGCAACACTGTTGCTGACCACAAAAAGGTGCTTGGAGTCATATAAGTGCAATGAGCAGAATGTATATTCACTGACCGCTGCTGCTCATTGCAGTCATTATTGGACTCATGCAAACCCTCATTAATTGTTAACAGATCCCAAGATACTCTCAGAGTCTGTGTTTTTTTTTTTTTTTTTTTTTTTTTGCATGCATTACAGGTTCCTGAGGTAGACATCACTGCAAACAAAGCATCTGATTGAAACTCATTGAAATTGTACCTGCTGAATTAGTGGGCAAAATCATATAGAACATTATTTTATTAAGTATTTTTTAGATCTTCTGCAGTCAATTGTGGGAGTTTCACACCCATCCTTCTTACTTTTGTTTACAAACTCCATGATCATTCAATATTGAGGAAAGGAGAACTCTTCCAGTAAGGCTGTTGCATAACTCCAGTTTCCCTAATTTATAGAAACAATTCAATGAGCTTGCTTCATGCAGTATTCTGTTCATGACATCAGTTTCAACAAGCTATACATTTTTTGAATTATTTTTTGCTTTTTTTTTTTTGACTTCTTTTATAAATTAACCACTGACAAACAGGGAAACAGAGATACTTGGGTACTCGGTGCACAGTGAGACAATTGTAAATGTGATGCAGAGAGAGGCTAGTCTGGAATTTCCTAACCATAAGGCTGATTGATATTTTTAAACTGTATGAAGACCTAATTACTCAAGTACAATCAGTGTTCGGTCTAACAGAAGGGTTCCCATTGGGAGTGGGTGTGTACCAGGGTTCAGCTCTGATTCCCCTGTTGTTCATATTGGTGATGCACTACATTAGCAAGCTGGCCAAAGAGGACAGATCAGCAAAGTTGCTATATGCAGATGATGTGGTATTATGGGCAGACTCTGAGTAAGAACTTCAGCAAAGGATAGGGGAATGGAATGCAAACCTGAAGGCACGTGGGATGAAAATAAGTACAGATAAGATGGTGGCAATAGCAGCAAATTGGAGAAATCAGAACAAGGAGAGAACTGAGATAGAAGGGAAGACAGTGGAACGAGCAAACTGCTTCAATATCTGGGAGGGATGGTTGAAGAGAAGGGAAGTCTGAATGAAGACGTCAAAGCTAAAATCAGAGGGGCTGCAGCCAACTGGCATAGAGTGGCAGGTGTAGTCTACAAGAGAAGAATGCCAAAGAAGATGAAAAGAAAGGTGTACAAAATAGTGGTGCAACCAGTTCTACTGTATGGCACAGAAACCTGGGCAGTAAATGCAGAGAAAATGAGAAAGCTAGAGTTGATAGAACTGAAGTGCCTAAGAAGAGTGGTAGGATGCACACTGCGGGACAGACAAAGAAATGAAGACATCAAAGCAGAAGCAAAAGTAGCTGCAATTGCAGACAAGATCAAAGAGAACACAACACGGTGGTGCAGGCACATCTGCAGAAAAGCAGAAGGCAATCTAGTGAAGTAGATTTGAGACAGACAGGAAGAAAGTAAGAGGAAACAAGGGCGTCCAGCAAGGAGGTGGATGGATTGCGTGACAGATCTGTGACAGTCAGGCATGAGTGTCAAAGAAAGCAAGAGTCTGGCATTGAATCAAGAGAGATGGCAACAGTTAACATGACACCCTGACCTCATGTAGAAAAATGGGAAGAAGTGGGGTGGTGGTGGTGGTGATGATGATGATGATGATGATGATGATGAAGGCTGATTGATTTTTGAAAGCTGATGAATGATGAGTAATAATGAGTTTAGAAGGCTGTACCAATGCATTATGATTTGGGTTGGGCGGGGGTGGATGTATGAATTTACTACCAGTGCATTACGGATAATAAACTTTGCCTGTTTGTTCAAAAAGCAGAACAAAAAGAAAAGAAAGAAAATCACTTTCACAGAGTAAAAAAAAAGATATTATACCTATCACTGTGTACCTGTTTTGTCGGTTCTGTTGTAATCTTATGCCAAGTTCAACAATTTATTATCCTTTTCTTACTTGTTCTATCCACTTGTATCTGTGCACTTAATGCAGGAAATGTTATAATTCTTTACTTAGACGAGTCCTTGTTAAAACTTCATCAAAAGCTATAGAGTAACTTCAATAATATATGGAATTGTCAACTTCAAACACATTTAGTGGTAAACTGATATAAGTCAACCACAATGCTAAGTAAAGCACACCACACTCTAAGGGATAACCCTGTATTATGCATATATGTCCCAGATGGAGCATCCATCCCTTCAAACTGTAACAACATGTAGATACCCAGGCATTATCTTTGAGCAGTATGTGAATTTCTCCACACACACTAAATAGTTCTGTCATTGCCAGGCTAACAGTGGTACTATACAAATTACCTCTCAGCGATAGTGTATGATTTAAGTCATAATGAAGAGTTCAAGAAAGCATTTACATGGCAGACTTCCAGATTACACCATCTCATTTAACTGTATTTAAGTGCCGAGTAGTTTATACCTAGACATGCATGTAGACATCTTAACAATGGTCCCTATTCTCAAGGTACCTACACCACACACACACACACACACACACACACACACACACACACACACACACACACACACACACACACACACACACACGCACAAATGTCTGTGTGTGTGTGTGTGTGTATATATATATGTATGTATATATATGTATGTATATATGTATATATATATGTATATATATATATGTATATATACACAACAAAAGAAGGCACAGCACACAAACGGAGCCAAGGATCAGCGTGTCTCTAAAATAACGAAATATAGTCATTCACCATACGCACGCTTCCCTTGTTAAAACGCTAAAGACACTCCAACAGTTCCACTGATGCGTTTGCAAGTATACTGATATTCACCACCACCAAGAATATTGGCAAAACCAATCGAAAAGTAAAACAAAACGTTTTATTCAGAAGGACAAACGTGAGCGCTTTCGCCAATAGGCTTCATCAGACTGTTACAATAGCACTCTTACAAGGCAGTTTAAAAGCAGTTCCCTTTACAATAATTGGTTAGGAGCCATCTAACATTAATTAATTATTCATGAGGCTTCACAAGTGATTATTGCTTGAAAACAAAAATAATACGAAGCAGAAAAAACTGCTATCTTAAAACCATACAAAAGACATATATATATGCATGTAAACCAATTTGGACATAACAAAGGACTTCAAGCACATAATAAAACAAATACAGAAATTGACACAAGGATAATGGTTCTTTAAATCACTCTATCAATCACTATTATTTTAGGGACAGCACATCATTTTTGTCAGTTTCCCCAACCTGCAGTGACTTCAAAAGTTATTATAAGTAATTTGTGGGACACTGGGGATGTAAACTGCTGCATGAGGTGTGGGCAGCAATATTTGTTACAGACAAATTTGCTGTTCGTATATCTGAAATGTTTTTGTGGACAGTTTCATGTTACCATGACTCAGTAAAGCTTGATCAAATAACACTGATATCACTTTCACTGACACTGTTAGAGAAAATAGTTTGAGTAGTTTGTCTCCTGGTCCCACTGAAGAGCATTGAAGTACATTGTCTGACAATAAGCCAAAAATAAATCATAGCAGTTATTTTGCTATTAGACAAACCCAAACGATATATGACATCTGAAGCAAGCAGTGTAAAGATATATTCCCTGTCACAGGAGGCCAGTGCAGTACATATACTAAGACAAATTTAAAAGATTGTATTGGATATTTACTTTCTTACTTTTCTTGTATAGACCACAGTAATGTTACAGCAACATTTAATCACAATTATAACAAACTGAATTTACATGCTTCACAGCATCATAAAATAATACACTAAAACCACTTCATTGATTCAGACTGTTTAAAAAAATATAAGAAAATTACATTTCTTGCACAGAATTAGTCATCACTTATGGAGTTAGAAAATCAAAAAATATAAAAAATGAATAAAAAATGAGTGGTGTATAGACCCAAATGGACCATATACAAGATCTTTCAGGATCCATTGTACAAAACATCTGTACAGCCTTCAGTTTCCAAGTCAGTCATATCTGCAGAAAATAAGAACACCGGCCATTAACAGTAAATGTTATATATAAAGACCCCATTTTTTAAAAACGCTATCATATTTATGGAGAAAGTAAGCGCTAAAAGTGTGTGAGCTGGGTAATTAAGTCAGCTGTGTTTCTTCTTGACGTGTCTTCATCATAAGCCGTGTCATTTGCTGATGAACATTTTGTAATTAAATTGCTTGATGCTTATTTTGTTTATCTGGTAAGAATGTGTGCTGTTCTAATGACAGCACATAAAGATTTTCAGAACTGAGTGGAAAGGAAATGGTATTTTTGCATCAGTGCTCATATTTAGGGAGGGTGGCCTAATGGTTAAGGTGTTTGCCTTACAAACACAAGGTGTAGGGTTGGAGTCTCACAAGGGATAATTGGTTAGGCTTAAAATGGCTTGCAAGGGCAGTTAGCTTAGTACTAACCTATGAATTAAGACAAGGTGGGTGAACAAGATAAATACATGGCTTACGGAGGGATTCTGGGTAGGCAGAGTGAAATGGGGGGTAAGGATTATACATCTCTGTCTCTCAAATACTGGACTACTTCCTTATAAAAAGAGGTATTTTCAATGTATCGCACAGTTTCTATACTTTGATCTTCTGAAAGTAAGGGAAATGGCGGTGTTGTGAATGTATATTTGCCAACAGCTTGCTAGCACTTACAGTTCTGACTAGTTGCTTTATTTTTTGCTGCATTATGGTAGGAGGCATACTTTCTTCAAAAAGACTTGTCATTGGAGGCATTCCCTTTACTCTTTGGTTAATATTCCAATGATGTCAAGGATGATGTCAAAGGTTTCTGTTTGACCAGGTTTTCCATGACTACAAACTTAGAGCTGTCATAAACTCTCCAAGTAACACCCGTATCCTTCAAAAGGGTCCTTCACCATAAAATCTCTTGGCATCAGCATAAAAAGTATACTTTTTGGGAAACAAGGGCAGCCCAGCAACTGCCACACAGATGACACTACCCTCAAAAGTGATATTGTCAATAGAGACTTACATATGTTTGTGAACAATGGAACCCCCTTTGCCCCCCCATATCAACTATAGTAAAAAAAAAAAGCCTTTTACTATCTCAGCCAATTACCAAATAGATATCCTCCAGGTTTAAGAAACATGCCCTGATTGAAATCACTGCTGTAGCATTACTAACACATGAGTTATCACCACTGTCATCCAGCCAAGGTACCAAAGCTTTACCTTCCCAGTATTATTCAATATGTGACCTCAGTTCAAAAACATAGGGGTATATAGGTGGACATATGAGCATCATTCTTCAGACTATCTTTTTGCCAGCCTGAACGCAAGTCACATATCTGTCGGACTGATCATTATTTGCTTGTTGGTAACATTTTTTTTAAATACACAGATAAGTGCCCTGTTGGGAAGCTTTCCTTTATTTTGCTTAACTGTTTTTTTTCTTACCTGTATTAGATGTCAGCTAGGAGGGATAAGTGTGAGTGCAGTAGGGAAATCCTATACAAAGACTTGCACACCCAGGGTCTCTTTTGCTTAGGAGCACAACATGGCTACAAAGATTGTTCCTGTGACCTTGAGGTCTCATTTGTGAGGTCCCATTTGTCCTATCTTAACAATTTCCTGGAGATCCAATGTCTCAAACAGTTGGCCCACTCCAAGATGACAAATTCCAGTTCCCCAGATGTACCTCCACCACTTAAGAAAAAGCTTTGAAAGCCAAGACCAGAGACTCAGTCATCCCTTTCTAACTCTGACATATAAGGTGCAGTTTTGGAATCCCTGGCATGTCCAATTCCTCCTCAGATGCCCTCTACTGAGACCCTTCTGGAGGGTGGTGTGGCATTAGTGACCTTGGCTACTGAGAATTCTTCAGAAAGAGGTGAACCGCAAATCATCATATTGGAGTTTCCACAGTGCCACCCTGAGATCGTGGGTAGGGAAGACATCACAAGTAAACTTATTGAGGTAGTTTAGGGAAATTAGCCACCACATTCAGTACAGGTTTATGTCACACCAAAAAAGAAGTGTCAGAAAATTAAATATGTTGCTTTCCTTCAACTTCCTCCTCCCTCTACTAGGGAGAAGGAATGGATGGATTTCTCTCAAGGTTTGTTTAAGGCCATTTTGGCTCTGAAGCCTCTTTTCTCCTCTCAGTTCCCTCCCCATGTCTGAAAAGATGGCTGTGGATTCAGGAGGAGTCTTCTGGTTCTGACCATTCTCTGTCCTGCTTCTTTCAAATGCACTCTTTTGAGCAAGTCTCTTTGGATGATGAATACTCAATTTCTCCTGATTAAGTATGGTGAAGCATTTTGAGATTTCAGAGCAGATGTGGAAATGATATTGCAGCCTTTTAGAAATGGTCACCCAAGACCCTTCCCCTGTGCCTCCAGTTTTTGTTTTTTTTTGGCTTTTTGGGATGCTTTATAATCCACTTCTGTTGCCTCTGACTCCTAGTCTCCAGCTCCCAAAAGACCATACTGACTTTATAGAGTCCCTGATGATCTTAAGTTTCTTTTAAAACGTCCTGTGGCAGTTCTTTGGCAGCTTTCCTCTTATCTAATAAGCCTTCTATACTCATTCCCAATGCCAATGCTCTCCCTTCAGACAAGGACAGCAGGACTTTGGATAGTTGAGGTAAAAAGGTTTACACCTCCTATTCTTTGGAATTCAGGGCTACTAATTACCAAACCCAAATGACCAAATGCTTGATTTCCATTCTCAGTTCTTTACATACGGTAATGGTAGATTAACAGGATACTGATTCTAAATAGCAAATGTTATCCTTAATCAGGCTACACAAGTGATCAGACAAAGCATTAGATAGAGTTATGATGCTGTAGAGGCCTTATCCAGAGCAGCTGTTACAGGCTCTGTAATCCACAGGTGTGCATGGTTACATAGCCAGCCTATTCTTGAGATTTGAAAGCAAAAACAGTGGACCAGACATTAGACAAGGATCTCTTCTTTGGCCTCCAAGCTGCCAACATTCTCAAAACCCTTCAAGAACAGGACAAAACCATGAAGGACTGCAGACAGCTTCTCTTCACCTCTGTACCTAGGTACCAGAGGAATTAGCCAACCAAACCTACCTCTTTTTCAGATGGGATCTAGTTCTATCCAGAAACATATGAAGGCTCCCAGGAAGAGATTCTCAGATAAACCAAAGGGATGCCTCATATGGGATGCCTCCCTTTGGGGAAAAAAATCTCTGTGACCATCTGCAGCCTTGATTCCCCTTGCCCCCAGCCCTATCCTGCTCTTCTTAAAAAAAGCTGACCCAATCTTTCTCCAACTGGGAGAAGATTAAAGCAGACAAATGGATGCTATCTATCATAAAAAATGGTTATGCCATGTCTTCTATACAGATTCCTTCTCAAAATGACATACCCCCACCTGCACATAATCAAATTCATCTACTCCCACCCATTTTACAGGAACTACAGGCACAAAGCACAATGTAGACAGTTCCAGAAGAATTTGTGGGAAAGGGGGTTTACTCCAGACTTTTCCTAGAGCTAAGGAAAGAAGAGCAGTGGAGCCCCATAGTGGATCTCTCCTTACTAAACACTTTCTTCAAAGTGCCAACTTTCAAAATGCTCTCCCTGCAAATTCTAATACCTTTCATTCTGCCCCAGGCTTTTCTAGTATCCCTTAATCTAAAGGATAATTACCTCCATATACCAGCTTGGACCACTTGCAGGAGATTTTGCACTGGGTCATCTCACTTTCAGTTTACTGCTTTGCTTTTTGGGCTTTCCACAACCTCAAGTGTTTTCACAAAAGTGTCTGAGACTAGTAATTCCCTTCTGCTAAACCCAGGGAATTCAGTGTTTTCCCTACTTAGATGTCCTGTTAATGTTGTCACTTCAACACAAATTTTCCTACAGCCTCTTCTATTCATCACTTTCCTCATCCTATCTCAGTTGGGGGTCATGATAATCTATAAAAAATCCTCCCTGCACCCATCTCAGGATCTAGTTTTCCTGGGCTGCAGACTGGAGACACAATGAATGTAGACTTATTTATTATTTATTTTATTTATTTATTGACATTTGTTAACTGGGTTAGTCCAACTGGGATGCAGAGCCCTTTTTCAGCACAGACCTGAGGAGAAAAGCTCCACATAAATATCAGATACGTAACATACTTGTAAAAGAAAAATTACATCTTACGTATGAACATATTACAGTGCAATAGCAAAGTTGTGGTTTCAGACAGCCTTGGTATAAAATAGCTATATAAAATGTAATGTGAAAGTTATATTCTGAGTTAGATCTTCGTATCTGCAGAGAAGATGCAGAGTCTTACAGACTACTTCCACAACCTTGCATCCATCAGCCAGTGCTCAGACATGGAGATCCTAAGGGCTCAGGTGATTTATGGCAGCAACTATCCCAATGGTCCCCCTAGCCAGACTGCATAAGAGGAAAATCCAATGATACCCCAAATCAGTTTGGTCTGATCACTCACACCCTCTGGACACAGTGATGTCCCTTTTCCCCTGTCTAAGATGGAAACTCTTATGGTGGAAGGAGCATGTGAATTTCAATCCAGCATTTCCTTTCACTCATTCAGCCTCAGTTCAGGAAGTGCACATAAATGCCTCGGATGAGGCACGGGGATCCTGGACAAGCACCCAATGAGTGCAGGGCAGATGGTAGCCAATGCTACTGAAAGAACATATCAATATGATGGAAATGAGGACCGTCATCCAAGCTCTTCGGGGTTTTTTGAATCTCTGGAAATTAGGTACTCTACGAGTGTTCAAAGACAACACAACAGCAATGGGGTACATAAATAAGCAAGGAGGGACAAGGTCTCACCAATTGTGTAAATTGGCACAGAAAGCCTAAGATCTTGCCACCCAGAAAAACATGTCACTCATAGCCACATACATCCTATCACAGGTCAATGTGTTGGCAGACTCTTTAAGTAGGTCCTTGTAGGACCTACATGAATGAACCCTGAACAGACACATTTTCCAGGTGATCCTTCACCATCAGGGGACTCTTCACATAGATCTGCTTGCTTCAAAGACCAACAAACAGCTTCCACTCTTTTGCTGCAGTGAACCTTGCCCCTCAGCTTGAAGGACAGATGTTTTCTGTGTTCAGTAGACAGGGATGTTCCTCTACACCTTCCCTCCATTAACCCTTATTCCAAGATTTCTTCCAAAGACCAAAAAGAAAAAACAAAACTATTGTTAGTGATTCACTTTTGGCCAGTGCAGCATTGTTTCCCCTCTTCTTTTTCTTCTATCCAGGGGCAAGTACTGCAAAATGCCACACCAAGCAGATCTCATCACTCAACAGAAAGGGTTACTACTATACCCCAATCCGTCATCCTTAAACCTAACTCTGTGGATATTAAGGCTCTGATTCCTTACAGGCACCTTTTTTTCTGAGGATGATATTAAGGTTCTCCAAGAAGCTAGGAGACCCAATACTTGAAAACCTTGCATAGCGAAATGGAAGAGATTCTCCTATTGGTGATAAAGAAATGGACAGGAACTCAACCATTCAGCAGTACTTTCCATTCTACAATAGTTGTGTGAACTATGACATACTGGTCTGGCCTACTTTTTCATCAAAGTCCACATGTCTGCCATCTCTGCTTGTTTACCTCTCACTCACCCACTTATGTCCAGATCTGGGGTCTGTATCACATAGTCAAAGTTTAATAACTTTGAACATGGAATGTTTGAACCATCCTGTTTGAAGTTAAAAAAAACTTTGGCTATGGATAAAAAACAAAAAAACAAAACAAAACAAACTAAACAGTTGTAAGCAAGGGGCAAGCCCCCTGCACCCCCCTCCCCGCTACTTAAATATACCAACTCTGAGATCTCACCACATTGAACAAAACGGAAGCCTCCCCTTACGGTGATTTCCGGTGAAACACTCAAACTTCTGCAAATTCGAACTTATGGTCTCGACCATATGAGGTTCAAACTTACAGAAGTTCGACTATCTGATAGGTACTCCCTTACCACCCTTTTTTCCCTTAGAATCACACATGTGTTAGGAATACTGCAACAGCGAGCTCAATCAGGAGTGAGCAAAGATGTGTAAGAACTTACCATAACAGTAGAAATCCTACTGATTATTGGTGCAGTATTCCTTCCCACCATCCTTTCCCATTATATATCTTTCTACTTCAGTTCCTTTCTCATAGGAAACATCCTAGAATTGGTCTCTTGGACAGTTCTATTGCCAGATCTGAGGTCAAGTTATTCCTTAAAAGGAATCTGCATCTTAGACCACCTAGAATGTCTATTATCCCTAACTCATGCCTCAACTTTGTGCTGAGAAAGCTTACCATGCCTCCTTTGAACCTGCAACATCAGCAAACCTCAAAATATGTACTTGAAAAACTATTCTTCTGGCTCGCACTTTACCTTGGAGAGTTACAGAGGTTCAGGCACTCGTGGTCATTCCTCCCTTTCTTATTTTTCAATAAGACATGGTGACCCTCAGGACTAATCCTTCATTCATGCCTGAAGTAGTGAATTAGCTGTCTATCAATCAGGCAATAAACCTACCTACCTTCTTTCCCACCCAACAGAAATGGGGGAAATTATACTGCATTCTCTGGACATTCTCAGACTGCTAAGATTCTATTTGGACAAAACAAAATCCAACTGAAATTCTGTTCAACTGTTTGTTTTTTTCTTGGACTCTGAACTGGCCCAACCAGTATCCCAGCAAACCACTGAAAGCCAGATATCCAAGTCTATCTCATTTTATTACTCTCTATGGGGCAAGTCCTTGCCCTTATCCCCTTGACCTCACTCTACCAGAGCAGTAGCAGACTCCAGAACTTTCTACAAATGAGTGGATGCCACGTCCATTCTGGAGGCTGCCACCTGGTCATCTCTACAGACTTTCACTAAACACTACAGGATAGATGCCTTTTTAAGATCGGGAATTGCCTTTTCTAGATCAGTCCTATCTGGTCTCTTGGACAGTTCTATTGCCTTTGAACTAACCTCCCCTACCACCCTTTTTGCCCTTGGAATCACACATGTGTTAGGAATACTGCAACAGCGAGCTCGATCAGGAGAGAGTAAAGATGTGTAAGAACTTACCATAACAGTAGATATCCTACTGATTATTGGTGCAGTATTTCTTCCCACCATCCTTCCCCATTATATATCTTTCTACTTCAGTTCCTTTCTCATAGGAAACATCCTAGAACTGAGAGGCCTTTCCTACCACTTCATACTATGTCTCTCCAAGCTGACCAGTTTTTTGTCTCAGGGGTCTACAGGCCACTGGCTTAGAGATAGTCTGAGGAATTACACTCATATATCCATTTATACACCCTCCACTTAACGAGCTAAGATCAGACATTGGATGTATGATACTGGGAAGGTAAACCTTTGTCCTCCGGCTGGATGACAGCAGTAATAACTCATGTGTTAGGAATAGTGCAACAGTGATTGGGAGAGCATCTACTGTTATGGTAAGTTATTACACAACTGTCTTTTACAGTCTCCACCTTCTCTGCCGTTATTAAATACATAATCGAATATACTGCTGCCTTTGGCATGTATCTATCCAGGAAGATGGCTCAGCAATGAAGACACAATGTTTCCTTATAAAAAAACTATGGTAAATATAACTTTCAAAAGCTCTATCCCTTTATGTTGCCTCTTATAGACTTATCTGTAGTGATCTTTTTCTGGCTTACAAGGTGTAAAATGCCCATGATCTGCTTCACCTTCAGCATGTTCATAAAAATGTAAACAATACAAATACCCATTTTTGAGACATAAATATAACATGTAATATAAACAGGACATACTGATATGACAAATATTTCTCCTAAAGAAACTCTGACCTCCCTCTGCACATCAAATATAGCAAATCCCTTGCTGTACTTGAATCTAATTTCGAGGAATGGATGGGTAGTCATAAATTCACTAATAACTTTTTATTCAATTGTCTAGTTTGAACATATGAAGCTAAGCATTTATCTTGTTTAGAGAGGCTAGAGCTTGACCTAAAATCTGTGGCTGAGTATGGTGTATTGTTTTGATGAGAGATGTAATAACAGCTTGGTTCTAAGTGCTAGCCATGGAGTTGTCTTAGAGACAGATATTATAGATGGGATGAAAGGGAAGATTTATTTGTTCTTGACATGCTAATAAGTCAAGGTAGATGTCCATCAGTGCCAGGGTGTCATGTCTGTGAATATGCACATGTAGATTTATATTGTTGAGAAATTGATGGGAAGGCTGTGGGGGCACTGAAGAAAGGGAGTAAGGCATGCTATAGAAGGGAGCTAGATTAACTCTTACAAGACCATCATCAGGTAAAAGGGGTCTAGAGGTGGTTGGAATTGTTCAGTTTCATTAATAGTCTTGTTAGGAGACCTGCCTGTTATTTGGTTGACTAATTTCCTGAACTGGTTAGACTGTTTGTTTCTGATAGATTGCTGGGCTTGAAGATATGCAGCAATGTGCCTCCTTACAGCTTTTTTGTTAGATTCTTTAGGTATAGGGACCTCTCTTATATTTGGGCTAGGCAACTATTTCTATTGTTGCCACATGGGGTCTGTTATTCTGAATAAAGCTTTAAAATTTATATAGTAATCCAGACTTTGGAATTGGCTTTATGTAGTTTGGATATTGGGGTTGAGGGTTGAGAGAGAGTGTTTTTCCTTGGACATATAAAAGTTTGCCTGTAAATAAATGGGGACAACAAATTAATTTTGAGGAGTTTTGAATTGTAGACCAGCATGCAGTTTGTAGCTCTGATTTTAAAACAGATATGCTTGTTCTGTCCTAGGATGAAAGGTGATGAATATTTGGGTGCTTTTGTATATGGTATCACTGAAGAATGGTGCTAGAATATTCAACAATGACAGATCATCAGAGAAGTTATTTATTACTTGATCAAGAATTATGTGATTTCTGATTTTGAAACTGATTTGGAAAGGCTGTTTAAAAGTTGGATAAGGCTATAATCTATGAAACAATTTATTGATGTTATATTTGGGGGTTAGTAGTCACCTAAAAGTAGTGTGTTCTTACATGGTTGTGACACTTGAAGTAACTGATTGCTTTGGGTGTAAACCTGCCTTGAAAGGATGGAGGAGGCTGATATGCTATAGCAAGATGAACAGAGTGAGATAGCATTCTGAAGAATTACAGCTATAAACCAGATTAAGTCCCGATCATCTCTCTCAAACTCAAGTGCAAGAAATCTGGACAAAGCAGAAAATAATGGGGGGTGGGGCACAAATGTCAATAAATAGGGACATATTTTAAATATTGCTCTTATAAACTTAGTAAGCTGTTAGAATAACAGGTTTTGTATTAGCATGCATTTTCTGAAGGATATAAAGCCTGAGAACTACAAATTGCATGAGAAATGGACCAAAAATATGGGGCAAAAATCTGCACAGTTGAGGGGTATGATCGTAATTATCGAGTTAACATGAATAATGAGGTGTATCTTAAAGTTAGATATATAAAGGAGGTACAAGCACCTGACAATTCTTTGCTCTGGTTGAGCACTAAAGCCCTAAGAATTGTCAGGTAAGTAATGGTGAAGACCTGGGGTATTTTCCTTATTTATTAAACACCTTTATTAAATCTTGTTTCAGTCAGTGAAGTAAGTATACATCTATTAGCAGAAATGAAATCAAACCATAATAACATTTTCCATGCAGCATTCACATATGTTTTGTTTTTATCAATTATCACCAACCTCAGAATTTCATGATTTGCTCACTTCCTGCCTTCCCTTAAACCTCTCTCCTCCTCCTTATGAACATTATTATGCATGTATTGTTCCCACTATTTCTATTTATTTCTGTCTAATTTGCTTCTTTTCATTTCTAAAAATTCCACCTTCAGTTATTTTATCTGCTTTACAATAGTCAGTACTTCAATTCAATTTAGATTTTCATTTCCTTTTAATAGTATTTGCTTTTTTAGCAGCCAACAACATTACATTTATTAAGATTTTGCCATGTTGAGATTTAGTTCCTCTAGCCCAGGTCAAAAGAAACATTTTCTTAGCTATAAAGATTTGGCCTGCAAATATTTCTGATAAAGTACTTTGTAGGAAGTTTTAAAATCTGCCAGTTCATTAATTGACAATTCTGGGATAGCTGTGGTCATAGGAGTTAGATAAATAGAATTATACAATGTCTCCCTATTAATATTCAAAACCGTGCATGCTGATTGGCCCAGCCCAACCAGCGTGCCCATTGTAAATCCCATAATATACCAACGGAAAAAGGTCCGGTCACCCGGACTTTTTTCCATTGGTATAAAGTGCCCCAAAACCTTTTTTTTTTTTTTACAATAAAAAAAAAAAAAGAAAACAGAGCAATGGAGACTCTCTTTTCTCCGTTGCTTCCGTTTCAAAGCATTGATGTCCTGGGTATGCGTGGGAACGCAAGTTCGTGAAAAACAAAATGAAGTGCGGGTACAAGTCCAAGCCACACCACAAATCCACAAATGGAAAATAAACGCTGATGTTTAACGCTAGTTTATTTTCAGTAATAATGTCATTGTATAATAGCCCTCATGATTAAACCAGCAGCTTTCAGAACAATTACAAAGTATCAACCGCCAAACTGTTTAGTGAGTATAGACAGTGAAATGCATAAATTCTCATAGGGGACTTGGATTTCCATGTTCTGATGAATACTCTGAAAGCAAACAGAAGTTTACATAAAGATATTTAGTTTTTTGCAGTTAATACATACTAGTTAAAGGTTGTTGAAATTATGAATGATGTATTAACCTTGTGTGTTTTAATGATATATATATATTAACCAAATTTGAGAAAATTCAATGTAGTGCTGGTTTATACCAATAGTGGTGAATGATGGTCTGGTAAAGCACTAAAATTCTACAGAAGGATTAAATACAGGTGATTTATGGACACATTAAGTATCAAAGGAAGAGTGCAGAATTTATACATTTAAAATAATATTTATAATAATGTTTATAAAATGTATTGTATTATATAACAATATCAATATCAAAAGACAATGAATACAAAAGAGAACAGGTGTCTACTGTGTAGAATAGGATGACATATTGCATGCAAAATGAAGAAGCAGTATACCACAACCGTGGAAGAATAGTAATCATTCTTGTAATTGCAAAGACATTATTTAAGAAAAGTAAGTATTTTTTTTTGAAATAATAAATACCATTTATTTTCTTTTCAACACCTTCTGCTATGTAATGCCTTAACCAACAAAGATTAAAAGGTTCTAAATCATGCAAGAATGTATTCCAAGTACAGCTGGTATGTATAGAAAGATAAGTTCATAACAAAACAGGGGACTCTGCAAGGATAGTGTGGTGTTGTATGTAAAGAAGCCTGCAGCTATAAATATGTGAATTATTTAAATATCATTTAGCAAAATGTGGAATATCTTGAGCAGGGCAACAACTGTACAGCACAAGAACCAAAGAACAGATTTCAACAACACTGGTGTGTCCTAACAGTCTGGTCAACCCAATATTGGTGCACCACAGCTGTTTGGGGAAGGGTTCTGTGAAATTTCGTGCTGGTCAGTTGTTACTCTGGGCTGCATTAAGTGTATTCCTACAGCAAAGAAAGGAAAACGAAAGAAGAAAAGTAAGAAGCGCTGAAGTAAATTAAATATCTAGAAACATGCCATCAGTAAATATTTAAAGAGCTTAGGTATAGTGTGCATACACATACAAAGGTACTGCAAATTATCACTCACCAATAAGATTGTGGAAAACACAAATGAAGGATGGTACTTAATATATAAGTAACTAGAAAAAAAACTTTACATAGACACACACACACACACACACACACACACACACACACACACACACACACACACACACACACACACACACACACACACACACACACACACACACACACACACACACACACACACACACACTAATATAATTGAAGAAGACTAGTGTGTTGGAGGGAAGCCTTCTAGCTTCATTTTGTTTCTTAGAACTAGCCAGTTATTTTAGTTTCAGCACTCAAATCTGTTTCTTTGAGCTCAACACTTGTCCAGAACTCATTATAAGCACTAAATAAGCTACAATTTACTACAGCACTTAACTTTCCTCACTGGTCTAGAGGAAAGCAATTTTTAGTACTTAATAAATAAGCACCTATCCAGGCATGTCTAAGGGTCAGCTCCCGGTGTTTTCTCCTGTCCACCTGATGAATCTGGGCATCTTGGGGCAATGCAGCAATTGCCTCATGTGCACAGACAACCCTCTCCTCCTATCACCCAATACTACAACTTATGAGAGATGCACTTATATAGACAAACTGGAAGCAAAGCTCTCTTCACCCAAGACTGGACTGGACAGTCAAGAGGAGAAGGCAAACACTTGCACCACACCACACTCATCACATAGTCCCTCAAAACCTACACCACGAAAACACACACATAGAAACACAAAACACACACCTACATTTGTGGAGGCTCTCAATAAAAGCCTGCTCAAGCAACAGGTACCTCCAAAGCAGAAACGCAAGCAAACTCCACCCCCCAACAATACCCAAATGATACATAGCCCACAATCTCAGCATGCCACTCAACCATAGCCCATATGGCATAACAACGTACCCAATACTCTAGTCATAGGTGACTCTATAGTCTGGTAAACTGATGTTCCACTCACCAGGCTAAACATGGAGAAAGTTACTGTCAGCTGCCTGTCGGGTGCCAGAATCCACCACATAACACATGCACTCAGGTCACTCCACAACAAGTACAAATATGACTCTGTCATTGTCCATGTTGGTGTGAATGACCTGAGACGTACCTACCTGGACTACATGAAAAGAGACATGGAGGAGCTCTCTGATCTTGTAACCCAGGCAGGTATGACCCTAGCCCTGAGTAGCATCCTGCCATCACCCAGAATGATACCACAGTACAAGGACAAAATGATTGGCTTCAACAATTGGCTAAGCTTCTGATGTCATTCTAAGAGGATCCAGTATTTGTCTGCCTGGGATGACATGATCGACAGACCATGATGCTTTGCCAGAGATGGCCTGCACCTGTTGGCCTTGGGATTCTGGATACTGGCTAAGGCTCTTGCCACCCCTAGAGTGCCTTTTTTAGGCAAGGTTCAAATGACAAATTCACCACCGTAACAGGTACAAGCAAGCAAAATCTGTGGGAAATGCTACTCAATGCTAGAAGTCTAAACCTCAAAATGCACTCACTTGAGGCACTCCTTAGAATGGAGAACATTGACATCTATGCAGTGACAGAGACCTGGTTCAAAGCTCCAGAGAGCACCCCTGCATTACCAGGCTATAATTCATACCACACCTTTCGACCACCTAACCCAGACCGAAGCACGAAAGGCAGAGGGGTGTCCATATTCATTAAGGATATCCATACCTCCAGGCTAGTTGCACAGCATAATGCATCCAAGATTATCCAAGTGCAACTATCTCTGGGCAAGACCACAATCCAAATTGTAGCTTGCTACAGATCCCCCACCATGCTCCAGGATTCCCACTCCTCATTTCTTGATACACTGGAAAATATTAGGGTACAACCCAATACCAGTGGCAGCTGGTGACTTCAAATCAAAGGGGGACTGCAGGAGACAGCTGAATGGGTGGGGTCAAGGGGACAGGGTATGGCCAACTAGAAAGGGGAGGAGCTATGCTCAAAACCACAAAAACTAACTTTAATTAAATACGCTGCCCTGGGTGGCAAACCATCATTATGAGAGTCCAATCAAGACAAAAATAAGTGTAGAAGAATAAAAATATTTCAATGCATTGGCTGCATGACAGCTTACCTATTATCTAGATGGAAACAAAAGGCTTTGAATACATCACTGGAATGTCAGTCAAAATCAAGTATAAGAAAAACCAGAAGCACTCAACTCAAACCACTTCTCCTTGCACTGCAGTTCTAATCATAATTTATATTCAGCTTTAGTAAAGTACCAAGTAACATGCTGAAAGTAGAAATCTCTGTGATGCCCCCACTTGTAAAAATGTTTGTTATCCAAAAAAGACCTGCTGCCTGACAACTATCTACTTGTTTCATGGGGAAAACATGATCAAAGTAAAAAATGAAAAGCAAACAGAAACAAGCTCAAGATACATTGCTTAAAGGATTACTGTACAGGTTATGGACCACACATGATTGGCATTCTGTTTAGTTTATGGGTAAAGTCTGTAGAGATGACTGGAAGTCTCCAACAAGTGTATTGAGCTTTTTAAAATAATGGAATCCTGTCCTTTAATACCCAAGGCTTATACATTATCTAGTCAAGTATTCTCTGCATGGCAACAACAGAAAGGCTTTCAATGTTGGCAATTCTTTAACAGTATGCTTATTAAAGCTTACTTGCATCTTACGATCTCAGACAAGCTTACCTTATGGTCATTAAAGCATTTCTACTTAAACACAGAGCAACAGGCACTTTGAGTAATAAGCATCAATCTGAGTAATAAGCATAAATCAACAGTACAAAAATATGACAGAAACCAGACCGTTCTGCAAAATCAAGGACAGATGAAAAGCCACTGTAGTACTTGTGTCTACCTTGGATGGGGGGGGGGGGACACTGCACATGTACACTGCATAACTACTCCTTGCCTTGCTTGGACACATCCAGAGTCACTACATGGGTGAGTGGGGTACAACAGGTATGTCACAATTTGAAATGTCTCTGGCTGACTGTGATGGCCCTGACACATTTGTCATACCTCTCAACCTCAGAGCAAGAAATCTGGACAAAGCCATACACAGAAGTGGGACAAAGGCCCAAAAATAAGGACAATTTTTAAATATTGCTCTAATAAACTTAGAAAGATAATAGAATAGGTCTTGCATTAGTATGAATTTTCTGAAGGGTATAAAGTTTGAAACTCAAATGTTTGTCATTTTCTAACTTCAGTCTTTAGTGATTTGTCACTAATTTGCCAAAAAACACATTTTTATGAAAAATGGACCAAAAATGTGATGTAAAAATATAAAATAGACACACAATACAGCTGGGAACCTGTCAAAGAAGAAACACTTTAATATTAGTACTGCTAACTTGAGCAGCTGACAAAATAAAAAAAAATCTACATGCTTTTCAAGTAATCTATAACTTTGATTATTACAGTTATTTCTTAATTGTAAACCCTCCATGTTTTCTTCCAAAATTGCTATTTTGCAGAGGGATTATTAGGGGGAAGAGCAACATTTTGAGCCAAAATCGGGGACAGTTGAGAGGTTGGCTATGCCTAATTCAATAAAGCAATTTATTTGCATGTACCTCTCAACCAGTTAATGCAGTAAATCTGAACAAGGCCAAATATATTGGGGGAACATATAAACATTACTAAAAATTGCTCTTGTATAAATTGAGACATTTGATAGAACAGCTCTTACTTTAACATGCATTTTTCTGAAGGTTATGAAGTCTGAAACTCAGTGCATCATTATTTAGTGACTTAATTCCTAAATGATTTGCCAGAAAACTACAAATTTTATGAAGAACAAACCAAAAATAAGAAGCACAAATCTATTCATTCTTTGAAAATCTGGACAGTTGGTAGGTATAGTTCAGCTGGGCCTGTTTGAGTTTGCTGCCCTTCCCCCCTGACAAAATCATGGTTGAATGGAGCCTCTGCAGCCATTCCAATGAACCATTACTTGGCTGTTTCACTCCATTTACCATACACACTAATGTGCATACTGCTTTACTTCTATGATGAGTTGGACTTCATTTGAAAGTTTTATTTCGTATTTTACAGCACAAACACTAAGTCATCTGCTAAACAAAGCAATGCAGTCTCACAATGAAAACCTAGCATTAAAACTTCTCTGCCCTTGAAAGTCACATTCATTGAAGCAGCATTGAAACCCACATTCAAAGAAAATACATTTTGCCAGTGGCAGATAAATATTAATTTTGGGCTGCTTTCAAATCATAGGCCCCTTGCATATGAAACATACATGTGCTCTTTGATACACCTTCCTCATTGTACTAAATTTTATTCCTTGTACAATACAGTACAGTTGTTACAGGGCATTTTAAATTTGTTTTGAACTTTTTTCCAGTAAGCAATGAAACAAAACGCATGCACCCATAATGGCAAAACTGCCCAGTTCAGAACATTTATCATAAAAGTCTACTCAGACTTCCACAGTCCATCATTATTAGTAAATATGCACAACTCTACAGTCCACCATTATTAGTAAATATGCACAATTCTACAGTCCACCATTATCAGTAAATATGCACAATTCTACAGTCCATTATCAGTAAATATGCACAATCTCTGAAGAAATAAAAGTCATCTAAATAATTCCACATTAAAGAAATCTGTAACTAATGAAGAGGTTGCCGCTAGCAAACACCTTTATATTTCATGGTTTCATCGAAAAATAAAGTGTCTGTTGCCCCTCAGGAATAAACTGCCTATATTACATTAAAAGAATAAGCTAGTAATATTGCAAAAGGAAATGGATGGCAAACTGATAACAGACTCATAGTTAGTATCTTCACGAAGGAGAACATTCTTAGTATGGCAGCATCCACCCCTTGTGGGAGTAGAACCCACAGCCTTCTGCATCAAAAGCAAGTACACAACGTGTTGTGCTATTAACAAGGCAAATTGACTTCACTTAAGCAACACTAAACTTCTGTTCCCCTGCAGCTCTCAGCTCCTTGTAAAATCTACTCAATACTCAACTGCATCTCAACCTCACAGCACAAGAAAACTGGAAAAAGCCAAAATGTATTGGGGGGGGGGGGTCAAAAGCCCAAAAAACAGGGACACATTAAACATTGCTTGTATAATCTTGGAAAGTTGCTAGAATAAAATGCTGTGTTACCACCATACATTTTACTGCCAAGGTCCCTGAGCAAAACAGTCAGAGCAACATACCACTACGCCAAATCAGCTGCTTTGTAAAATAGAGGAAGACTGAAGCTTAAATGGCTATCATTTAGTGAATTCAGTTCTCACCATAGCTGTCAACCTCTTAGTACAAAACACCTGGACAAACCCAGTAATGAGGGAATACAGCCCTCAAACATATTCAGTGAATTCAGTTCTTGCCATAGCTGTCAACCTTAGCACAAAAAACCTGGACAAAGCCAATAATGGGGGAATACAGTCCCAAAAATAGGGACAAATTTCAAATATTCATCTTGTAAACTTAGAGAATTTTCTAGAATAAAAGGTTGTGTTATGGTTGTGTTACTATGTATTTTCTGAAGAACATGGTCTGAAATTCACATGGCTGTCAATTTTACTGCTGACAGAACAAAAACAATTTTCAGCAGAGACTCAGGGATTAATACTGCAGACACGTCTTTGAAGAATGACAGGGCACCAGAGCAAATCCACACAAACACAGGGAGGAGATGCAGACTCCACACAGAAGGCACCCAGCCAAGAATCAAACCAGAAAACCTATAGCTGTGAGGCAACAATACTACCACTGCACCATCAAATATGCAAGGAATTAAACATTCAGAAACCTGAAGTCTGAAATTCAAACGCCTGTCAATTTTATTTAACATTTGTTAATCAGGACAGTCTGACTTGGAACAAAAAAAAAATTTCAGCAGAGGCCCAGGAAGAAATAATGCAGACATGTCTTTGTAACATGGGAGGACACAAAAGCAAACCCACACAAACACAGGGAGAAGATACAGACCCCACAAAGAAGGCACCCCAGTCAAGAATCAAACCTGAGAACCTGCAGCTGTGAGGCAACAATGCTACCACTGCACCATCAAATATCAAGCATTGCAATATTTAAAAAACACAGATATTATGAGGAATAGATCAGATCAAATATGAGGCAAAAATCTGCAATTTTTTTACAAATGGTGGTGGGTAGGGAATTCAGGTCTTTAACACCTGCATACATGGTACAGGGTTCAAGCCTGAGGTATTCCCTACCACACCACCATGAGTCTAACCACCAGTATATTGCAACTGGGGCATTTACACACACACACACACACACACACACTTACCTGAAGTACATCACTGTACATCCTGTCCAACTGCCTGTCGCGAGATCCTAAATCCCTGACTGCTGATGTTGCAGTCCGACCCCGACACGTTTCATCAGGACAGTACTGCATAGACTTCTGGGAGCTCTGTTGTCCATGTTTCCCAATCAGGACTGCTGCTGAGACAATCTGCACATGCTCCAGACTGTCTCAGCAGCACTAGTGCGCATGCGTGAATTTTTAAATTTTCTTTTTATTCTTTTACTTTCAAGTTGAGGGGGCTGCAGTCCGGCAGTCCAATAGTACAGGCCGCCCCTGCCCAACACCCTAATAATGGGCGATTTCAACTACCCCACCATTAACTGGGAAAACCACTCATGTACCAACTGTTTTGCTCAATGTTTTCTGGAATTCATAAATTCCAATGCCTTGGATCAACTTATTCACACCCCCACCAGGGGCAGCAATATCCTAGACCTGATCATTACCAACATGGGCGACCGGTGTTCCACACCAGAGGTCAATTCCTCAATGGTCAGATCCGACCACAAGCTAATCACCCTAGTCATCCACATCCCGCCCCCACCCCACATTAGAGAAACCACTATAAAAAAATTCTCCAAAGCCAACTTCACACTTCTTAAGACAGAAGTGGCAAACTTCATGACACCCATGCTGACGGACAATAGAGGTACGACTGCTAAATCCTACACAAATGCACTTTATAAGCACTTAGACGAGTGCATGGATCATGCTATCCCTAACAGAACCAAGATGCTATCCTCCAAAAAAAGGAAGCCAATTTGGTGGTCCTCTGCCATAAACAAACTCTACAACAGAAGAAAGAAACTGAAGAGTAAAATCCCATGACTGGAGGTACTCCCTGGTCAGCCTCAGTAAGAAGCTGAGATCCCTCATAAAATCCTCCAAATCTAGTTAAGAAAACAAAATTGACACTGACTCTAAACACAACCACAAAGCATTCTATAGCTATGTGAAGAATCTCAATGACAACACTTAGATCTGCTCTGAGTTACAGCACAATGGCACTAAATATACAGAACCAATTGATATTGCCAACATCCTGGCAGATAGGTTCAGTGCTAACTTTACCCCTCTCTCACCCCCTAGAGGGTCCATCTCTATACCGGAAGAATGCAAAGTTCTTGTAATCACGGCTGCACAGGTAAAAAACACACTCTCCAAAGCCAAGAACACAGCATCCATGGGACCTGACAATATCCCAGGCTACTTTCTACATGAACTACAGAATGAACTGGCACCCCACCTAAGTACCATGTTCTATCATAGCCTCACCTCAGGCTTTGTGCCCACTGAATGGCGCACCGTGACGGTTATCCCACTCCACAAAGGGGGAGCCATGATGGACCCTGGGAACTACTGCCCCATTAGCCTGACGAGCCTGGTCTGCAAGGCCATGGAACGTATCATCACGGAACTCATAAACAAAGACATTGGTAATCTTCAAACTCTGGACCCCACCCAGTTCGGGTTTGTAAAAGGAAGAGCATGTCTCCTAAACCCGATAGACTTCTTTGAAGCAGTCACCAAAGCCATAGATGAGGGTAAGGTGGTTTAGACAGCCTATCTAGATCTTGCCAAGGCTTTCGACACCATTCCCCACTCTGGAATTATAGATAAACTCACTAAACTAGATATAAATCCCTATGTCACAAGATGGGTTGCCAACTGGCTCATGGACAGAACCCACACTGTGAAAGTAGCAGACTCCAAATCCGACTTCAGACTAGTGACAAGTGGAGTACCAGATGGTTCAGTCCTGGGTCCTCTCCTGTTTGGTATCTACATCTCTGAAGTACAGGCTAACACAGAAGGTCTTTGGCTAACAAAGTTTGCAGATGACTGCAAACTAGGAGCCATAATCAAAACTCCTTGTGGACATCCTACAAAAGGGCCTCACTGAGACAGATGCCTGGTGTCAAAGCCATGGCCTGAAACTCAATGCCAAAAAGTGCATTGTCATCCCCTTTGGTAAAAACTCTGTACCCATGAACCACCACATAGGTGGTAGTCTAATTAACACCGAAAGTGTGATAAGAGACCTTGGGACACAGGTGGATATAATCACATCACCACAGTGGTCAGGAAATCCTTCTACATGGCACACCTCATCACAAAAGGTTACTCATCCAGAAAAAAAGAGGTCATTGTTCCCCTCTACTCATCACTCATTAGACCCATTATAGAGTACAATGTCCCTTTAGGAAATGTACCTCACAAGACATCTACAACAACTGGAAAGGCCACAGAAATACCTTACAAAGAGGATTTCTGGCCTCAAACAGATGCCCTACGCAGACCGTCTCAAAAACCCCTAGCTTTACTCCATTGCATATCGCCTATTCAGAGGCGATCTCTACCTAACATACAAAGCTATGTCAAACCCACAGCTGTTGGACATGCTCCACTTAAAGAAATCCCAATCCCTCCGAGCTACACGCTGTAGGGACCTAAAGCTTGTCACCACAATAAACAGAACATCCTGAAGGGATACATTCCTGTCCCAGAGACTTCCCATACTCTGGAACAGACTACCTGTCTATGTCAAACAAAGCTCCTCATTAGCATTCTTCATTAAAAATGTTGATGATTGGATGGGAAATAGGAAATTCACCCCGGGGATCACTTCTGTGGCTCTGCTCGACAGGGGCACAGGAAAATAATTTTCTTGGGTGGCAAAAGCCAGGGTATCTTTTTGGCTAGGCTTATATGGGCCCTAGTGCCATTAGCCTAGTATCTACCTATAAACATATTAACCTATGAATCATTAGAATGAGAATTGTATTATTTAAAAGAGGTGGCAGGGCAGATAAGAGATAAGAGATGGGTGGCTGTGGTGGTGCAAGGGTTAGTGTTATCTCTTCACAACAAGAGGTTCTCTGGTTCAATTCTCAGTTGAGGTGTCCTCAGTGTGGAGTCTGCATGTCCTCCCTGCAGTCATGTGGGTTTCCTCTGGGTTCTCCAGTCTCCTACCTCATTCCAAAGACATACAGTAGGTGGACTGGACACTCTAAACTAGCCGTAGATGTGAGTGTGTGTGTTAGTGAGTAGTACAGATGAACAAATGCAGCAGGGTTAGTCATGCATCGGTGTAAACCTTGGCTTGAGATGATTGTCACTGTTGAAGTGACAGCCTAACCCCTTATGCAAAAATGAGAAAAATGGGTTATGGATGGATGGATGGATGGATGGATGGATGGATGGATGGATAGATGGATGGATGGATGGATGGATGGATGGATGGATGGATGGATGGCAAGGCAGATAAGATGTAAGGACATGATCACTCAACAAGATAGGAGCAGGTTTCCTTTACTTAACCAAATAATAACATGAAAATTTGGAAGACCTTCCATCTGTGACACTGCACTCTCCTGACTTAAAGCCTGAAGTGATTGTGCACAGTGCAGGAGAGACCAGCCACTTCATCAGTGCAAAACACTTGGAAAGCACTCAAGTTTTGTTTTCAATAGACAACAAAACCCTCCATAAGCAAAGATAACAGGGGCTCTAATGTAAGTCAGGCATCTATGCACAGACGGTGTACGTGAAGTGGCAATCGTGTTACCAACTGGAATGGGGGCAGTCTGCATGGAAAATATGTGCACTGCTATATAATGCAGTCAATAGACTGGCTGTGCAAAGCCTGATATAATATTAGCTAATAAAGGCATATAGCAAATATCAGTTAACCAAATGTGAAATGTCTTGTGAAGGGTGAGAACTGTACAGCCCTAATTACTACTATCCTGACTTTGCACAGTGGGAACTTAAAGTATCCCTCTTTCAATTCCACAGAGACAGATGAAACTCTAAAAACATTGTGGGTTAACTGTTATATTCTTTCTAAAGTAAATGATATGTCCTGGGAAAAATCATGCTGTCATACCTTTTTTAAGATTTAAACTTGACTTACCAAGTAATAAAGAAGTCACACAAATACTAAAATACACATGCATCAGAGTTTCAGTCATGCAGATTTTTGTAAGGCCATTACTTAGGTTCATAGACAGATACTAGGCTATCGACCACCAAGAACTTTATAAGCCTAGCAACACAACCCAGTTGTGTCCCTATCTATCATGGGTGTTTATTAGGAGGGTATGTTAGGATGTTTCTAGAGGTTATGTTAATTTGGGTGTAGTTACTGTCTGCTTCTGTCTGTCAGAGACATGGTGGCCAGAGTGGAAATAGAAAGAAGACCGGTTCCACTGGTATTTGAACTCAGATCACTGGATTCAGAGTCTGGAGTGCTAACTATTACTCCATCGAAACATTTCCTGAATTTTGGAAACATGGTCATGTCACTGCAGAATCCATCAATGTGACTGCATATATTCTTTGGAGTGGCACCAGACTAAATGCTGACTCAGCATCCATTTTTGCCTATGAATTGCAACAGGATCCTCCAAGCAGGCAAACTTATTTTTCATGCAACTCTGAGATTTACTGGTGTTAGCAAAGGCTCCTTCAGGAGCTGTCAGATGATGAATCTTACAACACTTACCTGTGCCTTTGTCGGGACCCAGTCCCAGTGGGGAAGCATAAGGCCTGTGAAATGGTAGCTCATTAAAAGCTTATTGCCCTCCAAGAGTTTTTGCTTTTCCAAGTGATTTCAGAAAAAAAAATCCTTTCCTTCAAACTAGTATATTTCTTGTTTGCATTCTAAGACCACTAAGGAAATAAGCCCTCACTTTATTTCCTAGTTTATTAAGCTTAATATTTACCAAGTGCCTGACCATCTCAGAAAAAAAGAAGAAATGGGTGGAGTCAAAGAAGAATCTCAATTGCACAAAATAGTATATGTGAAGACTATAGAACGGATATCTGGCAAGACAGGTATATTAAGAAGATACATAAGGAAAGCTGGTGGTGGAATGTAGAAGTACATGGAGTCATCAAAAGAAAAGGAGTGCAGGACAACTTGGGAGATAGAAAAGGTGGACCAGGCTAAGAAGGATTACTGGCTGGTTAACAAAGAGGCTAAGAAAGAAATCACAATAGCAAAGAACAAGGCATCAGGAGCACTCCACCAGCTTCTGGAAAGTGACTCAGTAGATGGCACAAAGAAACTATCAGGTTGCAAGGCAAAGAAAGAAAGATAAAGAAGATAGTCATCAGATACCATTCATAAGTTATGCCGGAAAAACCCGCTCACCAGTCCACAGGACATCAAAGACAGATGGAAGGATTACTTCCAGCTGCTTTTGATTGTAGAAAACCCCACAGAAGCTGTATTTCACCAGACACAACCTACAATGAAACAGGAAGAAAACTCTTGTCTAGAAGAAGTAAGAACTGCACTAAGTACATTTAGTCAATGAAAGCAGCAGGCTCAGATGAGGTCACAGCAAATATGATCCAGATGTTGGGGAAATTAGGGAAGAAATGGCCCCTGGGGTACTCATAGCAGTACAGAGTGAAAGGTGTATCCCAGATGGTTAGGGAATAAGTATTCCTGTGTCAGTGTACAACAGAAAGGGAATATTCACAACTGTGGACAGTACAGAAGTATCAAACCCCTGTCACACTGCATGGAAGTTATGGAGAGAATGTTTGATAAACAAACACTCAAAGCAGTAGATGGGAAATAAGCTGTTCAGATTCAGATCAGGACGTGACACAGCTGACTCAATGATTGCACTGAAACAAATAGTGGAAAAGAAGACGAAGATGAAGAAAGTCAAAATGGGCATTCCTAGACTTGGAGAAAGTATACGGTAAAGTTCCAAGAATGGTGATTTAGGCAGCCCTGGCATGGCTAGAAGCCCCAGAAACATTGGCAGAGTTAGTGCAGATTATTTAAAAGGATCCAATGTCATAAGTAAAGTGTTCTGACTCAAAGAAGAGTTCCTGGTGGAAGTGGGTGTGTCTTAGTGTTCAGTTTTGAGTGCACTGCTGTTTATATTGGTGATGGACTACACTAGCAAAGAGAAAGGGACAGAACAACAAAGCTGCTGTATGAAGACAATGTGACATTAGAAACAGACTCTGAACAGAATGAAGCACATAGGAAAAACCTTGAGTACAGACAAGATAGGTGTCATGACAGCAAATGGGGAGAATTAGAAGAAACTGTAAATTGAGATGGAAGCGAAAATAGTGTAACAGCTTCATGTATCTGTGAAGGTGGCCAAGGAGAAGGGATGGAATGCTACAATCAGAGGGGATACAGGTAATTGGCACAAGGTGTCACGGGTAGTGTGTGACAGATAAATGCAAAAGAAGTTCAACATTAAGGTGTACAAAACAGTGGCATGACCAATACTTCTGTCTAGCACAGAAATCTGGGCAGTGACTGCAGAGTAGTTGAGGAAGCTAGAGGTGATGGATATTAAATGTCTGAGACAGGAAGTAGGATATAAACTGTGGGACAGATGAAAATTTGACATCAGAGCAGAAGCCAAAGTACCTTCAATTGCAGAGAAAATTAAAGACAACAGATTACAGTAGTACGGGCATATGTGCAGAAAAGCAGAATATGATCTGGCAGGGAAGATTTTGCAGAGACAGGAAAAATGTAAGAGAAAAATGAGGAAATCCAGCAAACAGATGCATAGACTGCATGAGAAAAGACATGTGGAAGTCAGATACGGCTATCACAGAAGGGAGGACAGTGGCACTGAACTGAGGGGTGACAACAGTTGACTCAACATCCGGACCTGATGTAGAAAATGTGGAAAAGGGAGGGTTAATAATGTTGTTTTTGTTGATGATGATAGGGCTGGCAAAATCTGGAACTCACTTTCTATTACAGAAAGATGATTAGCGAATCTGTCTTCTTTAAGCTTCATTTGGTTTGAGAAACAAATGTATGATTTACATCATACTGGTTGTTGACTCCCACTTGATCTCTTTTGAGCCTCTGAGATTGTTGCATAACTAAGCATTGAACACTGAACTCAAAACTGATTTTCTCATTATCTTTGCTAACTATGCATTCTATGCCACTTTGCAAAGTTATTGCTACTTGGCAACTGTCTTTCTTGTCTTATTTATATTGGAATACATTCATTTGAGCGACCTAGCTTACCTGGAACGGGTGTAACCCCGAGTAGTAATATCGAACTTCTCAGTGGCGAACGGACAAAATGTCATACAAAACACCAAATGCAACATTTTTGACCGCTCTACCACCTAAACAAGCGCTACCATGGGTCAAAAAGGGGGGATATTTTGCATTTCACATAAATTGCGTTCGGAAATAGGAGAATTTGCTGCAATGTTTTCTAACATTTCCCGGTCAGCCATCTACTGGCCAGTCAAATGAATGTATACCATTTATATTTATTATTAATTAGACATGATTATATTTTCATCTATAGTTTATAGTTAAAAGGATGGAGCCTTAACTGCAACCTCTGGCACTGGGGTTTGGTTATCAGCCATATCAACAGGTAGGGAGGGAGCGGAGTGAAGGGGCATGGCTTGTTCTTCCAGGCATGAAGGACTGGGTGCGAGTGCGCAGGCAACACACATAGGATGGTGCAATTTCTCTTTTGGAAACAGGAAGAATAACCTCTTGTTCTTAAGGATGACAGAGCAGGATTGCTTGGGGAAATAAGGGATTTTCAGTGTGGTCAGCCCATTGCATACCTTCCTTCTCTCATCAGAGGAGCGTGCACTAAAGAGTAAGTGGCATACACAAACTGCTGAACCATCCCTGATTGCAGCCTGAATGACTGTTTCACCTAGATGACCTTTGCACTTGTGACAGGAAATGAATGGACTAATTGGTTGGGAGGGGCTAATCATTGGCAGGCAGTGGTGTAAAAAGCAGTGTCATTAAAAGCAGTAAAATAATAGGTTAGATATCCTTGTTGTTTCATCATTGCCTTTCTATATTAATTATGCAATCCTCAGGAGGCCACTCAAAAATATCTAATAGATTATACATATTTTATCAACAAGCAGCGTATCATTTGTCTTATTAATGTGGTACATCTAAATTAATCACCATGACTGAGCTGACATGCAGTGTTCAGCACATAAGGTGGAAAGGGCATTATTTATTATTACCAAGCATCCATTAATTTTTCATTGAAATTGCCATGTATGATGATTAAACATGTTTTGTGATATTAATAAATAAGAAAAGTTGTGAAGCATGATTTGGGAAGGTATGCAGGTAGTCAACTTTGGCTTGAAAGGCTGTCTCAATGGAGATGGGGATGCTCCACAACAGATGGAACTGGGCCTGTGTCTACAGTATGTCAGAATTTGTATCATAGTAAACATTTATGTGTATTAAACATCCATCTTGTAAAATGTCTGTGTAGATTATCCCTGTTCATTTCAGTTCCCAAAGAATGCATACAGTAATAGCTGCAACCAAATGCACTGAAGTCTATGTAAATTACCTGCACTGTCATCCAGTTCTGCTCCACCCTTCGTCTTTGTCTGTGCAGATCTCAAAGCTCATTAGAAAATATAGGTCAGGTGTAACAGGTACAGCATGAACTTACTATGGGATAATCGGATTTCAGAACACCAGAGTACTGCAGTTATATTGTAGACCTCAGCCCGTGACTGCCATCTTCTGCTTCATATTGCTGTCATTAAGTGTATAACTAACACCAGCATCACAGTAATCAAATAATAATAATGAACATTGTCATCTATTTCCAGTATGAATTAAGACTGAGACTCCTCAATAAAAAATGGCATTCCACTCATATGAAACACTCTACGCAGCTTGGCACATTTCGTTGGAGGGCATACTATTTACAGTGCATTACACCACCTTTGCTGTACAGAAAAAATAGCTGTGCTCTTTTCCCCCATTAACAATAAGTTAATGTAGATGACAGTAAGGCTCTGATAAAAGAGAAATGACTGTGGAGACAGAAGTGAGATCGAATTGTCAATGGGAATACATGGGAAGAAGTAACAATATGGTGCCTACTGGTGGAAGCCAACCTGGCCTTAAGTTAGTTCTCTGCTGGGAGACTTGCAGAGGAACACAGCAGCAGAGTTAGAAGCCTGCAGAAATGTCCATTCCATTATTTATGACAGCAGGTATCCTTGCATGGGGTGACATTAATAAGTATATCCCATAAAGATCAGCTAACCTGCAGTATAATATCTGCATTGTCTTCATCTCCCTGATGTAATTTGCAATCCATGATCTAAATAATGAGGTGTTGCTGACAAGGCTTTGAGCTACCCTCAGCAAGGCTGATACAGCTGTCTTACTGTGGCTGGGTCAGGGTGGCATCTCATTTCTTTATTTTATGCATTTTGTGCATGACCTGCATATATTGCTGCACTTTTGTGACTGAAAGAAACACTTAAATAGAATAGACTTGAAGAAGTTCATAGGTTCATAGGTTCATAGGTTTATACTAGGCTATCTGCCCCAAGGCATTTATAAGCCTAGCCCGAATTTTTGTGGCTTACGCCACCCCTTATATGAAAAAATACTGTACCCATTAGTTTGTTGTGCCTCTGTCCAGCAGTGACACAGAGATGATTCCCGGGGTAAACCTACGATCTCCCATCCACAGGTCAAGATTTCTCTTGAACAGAGCCAGCGAGGTGCTCTGCCTCACATGGACCGGGACTCTATTCCACAGCATAGGGAGTCTCTGAGTGATAAATCTATCCCTCCAGCATGTCCTATTTATATCCGTGCTAAGGTTTAAGTCACTTGCTCTAGTGGTTTTGGTGGATTTGGATTTTTTGAGGTGGAGCATGTCCATTAATTCCGGGTTGGACATGACCTTGTATGTCAGGCACATGTCACCTCTGAGCAGACGGTATGCGACTGAATAGAGCTGGAGTTTCTTCAATCTGGCAGCATATGACAGATTTTGGAGTCCCTTTATCCTTTTGGTGAGAAACTTTTGGGGTCTCTCCAATTGCTGCAGATGTCGGGCGAGATACATCCCGAATGGGGCATTGTACTCGATCATTGGTCTGATAAGTGAAGAGTACAGGGGAACAATGACCTCACTAGATCTGGATGTGAATCCCTTCATGATCAGATGGGCAATGTAGAAGGTCTTTCTAACCACTTTAGCAACGTGAGTGTCAAAACAAAGGCCACTGTCAACCTGGGTCCCCAGGTCCCTGATAACCTCTTCTGTGCTTAGTGGATTGCCACTGCTCATTTGGATTTTAGCATGTGCGCAGTTCCTTACACTGGACACTCTGCTCACTTCTATTCCTTTTTTTGTGCTTTCATAAAATCTATCTCTCAGCATGTCAGTTAAAGTCTTCATTCTACAAGACCCCTCACATAACACAAACCTGATGTTCATGTGGAACAGTACAGTAACAGAAAAATGAAAGAAATGCTTATGTGTTAAGAACAACTAACAGATGTGATAAATGCTCGGGATGTGGAGGCAATAGAATATACAAATGTGTCTCAGCAGGGTAAAACTTTACAGTAGGGATAAGAAATGCATACGTCAATTTCTTAAACAAGTAGCCTCCTTTGTGGGTGTTTGTTTTGCTTGTTTTACTTATAGCTGACTGGCACAAATTCATTGTCTGTGCAAGGAAAATATGCTCTCCTGGCAAACAATTCTAAAATATAGTAGAAGAAAGTCAAATGACGTCAAATACTATATTTTTTTGTAAAAAAGGTTTATGTATTTATTAATTTTGTTATTTGTTATTCAAGTATTCACAGTGATTCTTATTTTACCATTTTCAGCTGTAATCTAAGACACAAGGGCAAGTGTCAGTGCAATATACATGCATATATTTATATGTATGTATATGTGTATGTCTTAGTGTGTGCATGTGTGCCTACATATCTCTCTCTCTACATATATATATGCGTGCACAAATGTGTGCCTCTGTATGTATAGCCAATTAACCAGCCTAGGAAACTAAAGAACCTGGAAGAAATCCACACAGGCACTACAAGAACATGCAACTTTCATACAGACAGTTACTGGAAGTGAGGCTTAAGTCCTAGATTTTGAAGATGTGAAACAGAAATCTTACCCATTGTGTCACTAAAATGTTTTAATCTGTGTAGTACAACATATGGAAAAAATGGGCCTTCTGTATTATTGAGATTCGGGGGTAACCCTATATGAACAAAAATAAACACTACATTCTACAGTGCAGGAATTAAAAAGTAATCCAAGTATTGTATAATATGATAATGGATTGATTAGCATCAACCTCAGTTTTCTCAGAATTATTTTAGATTGTCATTTTGGATTATCTGCACACTCAGAGTAATAACTAATTTTTATTAAAATACAGCCTGACTGCATGCCTTCTGAAATGTACTTTGACTTTCCCATTGTTAAACTGAAATGTATGCAAATTCTTATGACAAAGAAACCAAATAGGCAAACATGATAGTACCTATGAAAGTTTAGTGATTAAAACCATTGTTTAGCAGACATGAAGTTCACATTAAAAGTAAACTAGAAGCTTTTGCATATCATATTAGTTTGCTTGAGGTGCAGTAGTGGGAGGTGTAAATTTTCCTGTTATTTTTCATTTGGTCTAAAGCAAGATGAAAGTCAAGCAATAATATTCTGCTTGCCCCGTTTGTCACTGGCTGTGTCTGACTCAAGCCTAAGATCGCCTTCTGGGCACTAGGATAACTGAGGTGTTAGATCTTAAGTTGTGTTTCTCATTATTGGTGAGGGAGGGGACAGTCAGTTAACAAACAAGACACATCTGGAATAATATTTGCATTCAAGAACCAAGCATAGCCAGGTTGTATAACTAAAATTCTAGGAGGGCCTGGGGGATGTTGTGTGCAAACGGAGAGGTATTAAAAGCAGGAAAATGGGATCTTTGCCAGTGTGCTTATCATTAATAATGTATCATTTGCAGTGACCTGTTCTAAGACCTATACTTCAAAACTAGCATAGATGTCTGGCTCTGTAGCATGGCGGGATAAAGCTCTGACTCTACACTAGAAGGCCCCTGCTCAAGAGTGGGATGGGAAGTTGGGAGAGCCAGGTGGGAAGGATGTGAGTGAGTGAATGATGATGGCTTTCCAATCCTTGGGAGTGGGTGTAAGTGGTCTGACCCACTGCATTGCTGATACCTGCAAGACTGGGGATTAGGAAATGCTATAATGGTTAAGGTGCTTCCCTCACAGTTAGAAGGTACAGGGTTTGATTCTCACCTTTGAGAGGGAAACTGGCTAGGCTTAAAATGGCCTTCAAGGGCAGCTAGCTTAGTACTTACCTATGAACTTAAGAGTATGAGCTGTTTGGTAATGCAAATGTATGGGCTTGGGTGCCATTGTGCTATAAGAAGCTAGAGGTATTGACGTGTGCATGCATACATTCACCTTCTTAGGGAGCACCTATAGCAGTCACTCAGCTATAGGGATGGTGGTAGTTAAGCTGGGGAGTGCACCACACATACCACAGCTTAATCCCAACATCAGTCTCTCACCTCTGATGGGAGCATACAGGCCAATAGGCTCTCACCCTGATCGAGAAATGAATCAGGTGAAGGGTAATTGCTTTGGTTAGGAAGCAAAAAAACTGCTTCTGTCATGAGGAGGAACAAATTGAATTATGGAGAAATGTGGGACGCTTGATGATCTTTGTGGCTACAAAAAGAGTATAGAGTGTTGGCAGTCAAAAGAAGAATAACATTGTCATTACAGCATACTGTATGCAGCAAATATTAATACATATCACTTTAGATGCTGGAAGTTATCTATATTTACTTTTCTCTGGTTACAATGCTATGTGTTGGACATTATGTATACCTAAACCTGCTTTACAATGATTAAAACGATTCAGATGGGGTACCATATTTCAGAAATTAAGGTTTGGAAGAAGTAAAAGTCATGTAATAGTAAACAAAGGATAAAGGGGTATACAAGGAAACATTTCATTACACAGAGGGTAGAAGATATGTACACAGGTATATTTACATTGTGAGTAGTAGATACTAGGATATGTCGAGTGTCACAATTTAAATGTCCTTAGAATAAACAGTTAAAACTGAAAAAAAAAGCATGCAAGTAAGTTAAAGTCCACTGATAAACCATATTCTTCTGATTAGAGCTTTATATATGTTTTGCAAGAAACATATGACCCTGAAGCTCACACTCACTCTCACACTCACACTCACACACATATATATGCTCACTCACACAGTATCTTTAACTGAACTGAGAATATGTGAAGGTAAATGTTAGCTAATTTGTTCACATTATGCTTATATAAATATGGAGGGATTTTGGACCCAGGAGCAACACAGAGCAGTACAGTGCTCAGAGGCTGAAAAGTGGAGTTTGCACTAAACAAACTGCTTTAGTCAAAAGAAGCAAATGGCTGGTAGAAAGTTTGTGCTTTTTGATTTAGGTGGAGTTTTGCTTACACCCCGACCTCACCTTACCTTTCAGAAGTATGAAGAATCTATCAACCTACCCAGGTAACAGGATGGATTATTTTGTCAAATACCAAAATGTGTATGCTGCTGACAGAAGAATATAAATAGAATCAGGGCCTGTTGTGAGAAAAATCTATTTTTTGTTCTATTCAGTTAGGTCTGCATGCATGGTCGTATTTGTGCCTGCAACTGAAAGGGTAAAGACATTTTACACTCTAAAATATATGATTTTTTTTTTCTGTATGTTTGTACTCTGGATCTTCCTGAGCAGTCTTCTTATAAATGTTTGTGAAGTGGTAAACCACCCTTATTTCAGTCAAAAGTAATTCATAAATAACCATTTAACACATTTCCAGACTTCAAAGATCTGTGAAGCAATAACTTGTGAGGGGAAGAGGAATGTGAAAACTGAGGTGTTGTTGACAAGGCTTTGAACTGCCCTTAGCAAGGTTGCTGCTAATGCATGGAGCAGGTGTCTTGAACCACGTGTAAAGTAGAATAACTTGCGATACTGCTAAGGTCATTGTGTCTAGCTACGTAATGTTCTCTTATGTTAGAAGCAATATGTAATTTAGCTCCTACAATATCTTAATTCTAAAAGGTAATGGTCATTGTAGTTGTCATGCAGTCTAACCTTCATTTGTTTTAGAAACAGTGTATGATTCAGTCTGTTACATGGATGCAGTATTGAGGTAATAATAACAGTTTTTTGGTAACTTAGATCTAATATGCTGCATAATTTTACAATGACCTAAAAGGAGGCGATATTAAAATGCACTTTGAAAATGAAAAATAACCGTTTATGAAGTTCTAAATTCAGATGTGAGTGTAAGCTATTCCGTATGAACAGTCTGAAGGAAAAGGATGTACTGCCAGTCCTTTCTATGTTGTGAAGAAGTGAAGAAACTGCAGTAAGGGTGGTAACGCCATCAAATCTGACTAAAACTTAGAAATTCTTACAACATCAGGTTTCTAACTCTTCATCATGCATATTCTTATCACGAGACAGCAACTAAGACTGTAACTTACAGCTAGTCATACCTTTGCAGTTGATCCTATTTTATTCCCATCGTCTTCTGTTTCAACTTTGTATAATATAGCCGTGATTCTTTTTGTGAAAAGAAGAATATTTCTTCCACCTACAATGCTGTATAGACCACATACCCTTTGCTCCCAGAGTATTGTATTGTTTTTTTTTTTTTTTAAATATCCTCCTCTGTCTTTATCTGTGTCTCTCCTGTATCCATGTGTGGTGTTCAAAGGTCTGTATTCATGTTTCATTCTGAGTATGTATGTATTTCCTTTAGGTTGTTTTATTAACTGTCCCTCCCCCCAATTTCAAGTATCAAATGTTGTCTTCTGTGGTCCAAATTCATAGCTGCCCCCCCCCCTCCATAATCGCATCACTTACTTCCAACTTTCACCCCTCATAATTATTCGTAAGTAACCTTAACTTGAGCTGTAAACAGTGACTTTAATGAATCCATGCACTTAGATGGCAATACTGACGCACATAAACAAATGATTCTAGTTTTGCTGCAAACCTGATGCAGCTATTTAGCATTTAATTATTACTTTCCCAAGATTTAAGGTACGTATGCTGAAGGCATTTTATTCATACATTCTTTCATTCGTTAGTTAGCTGACTGGGTTAGTCATAGATTTTATTTTTTATTTATTTTATTTTACATTTGTTGACCGGGATAGTCCGACTGGATACATGTCCATTTTCAGCGGAGTCCCGGGGAGAAAAGCTCCAACAAGGTTAATCAGGTACATAAAGACATATCACATTGTATTCAAAGTGAGCAGATAATCACAATAGAAGGTACAAAATGATAACATTACATTACATTCAGGTTCATTCACTCTTAGTTGAATAGACAGAAATTGCCTAGTTGTAGGAATTACTCATGTGAAAAGTTAGTCAGGGTTTGTACATGGACAAAGCCAATGTGATTTATAGTGGATTTTTAGTTCTTTTTTGAATAGCGCTAGTGATTGTAAGGACGTAAGCTTCTGGGGAAGAGAATTCCATACTTTGCCAATAATATTAGAGTAGAGTGAATCCCCACCTAGGTTATGGGACTTGCAGGTTTGTATTAAGAGTTTGTTGGATGAGCGAAGAGCTTAGGTTGGAGTAAGGTGTTAGGATGTTGTTTAGTGCAGGGGTGTTATCTGGATGTTTCAGGATTTTAAAGGCTTCAATGAGTTGGTATTTCAGTAGAAGATTAGGGAGTTCAGGCCAGTCAAGTTTTTTCAGGCTGATGCAGTGATGTGTTCTGTAAGGTAGGGCAGTGATGAATCTAGCAATGTGATTATAAGAAGTGGAAAGACGATTGAGGTCAGACTTGTTGAGGTTTGTAAGGATTGGGGAGGCGTATAGTAGGGTGGATAGGAGGTGCGAGCGGGCAGTAGCTAACCTAGCGGCTGGAGTTAGGAAGGTTTTTAACCTATATAAAGAGCCAAGTTTTTTGTTAACCATTTTAATAGTTTGGTTGATGTGGATGTCAAATCGTAGTTTATTGTCGATAGTTACTCCTAATAGTTTAGCGTTGGTAGTAGGAGATATAATGGTACCATTGTTAGATTGTATGGTAAAGTGTGTGAAAGGTGTTGGGTTGGATGGGTGGAAAAGGAGAAGTTGGGTTTTGGGTTTAAGATGAGTTGATGGTTAGTTAGCCAGTTTTCAACTTTGGTAAAGCAGAGTTGGGTGGTTATTAGAAGGTTGTCAAGGATAGGATTAGAACAGATGATAGTTGAGTCATCTGCATATTGAATACAGGTGGCTTCGGGATAACTGTATGGAGGTCATTTATAAAAATTGAGAACAGAAGTGGACCTAGGATGGACCCTTGGGGTGCCTATACTATTCGACAATAGGCAGGAGAGTTTGTTCTGCCACATAACTGCCTGTTGTCTACCCACGAGGTAGGCGTGAAACCAGTTTAGGACTTGGGTGTCTAGATGTAAGGTTGATAAGGTTTTGAGAAGTAGCTGGTGGTTTACCATGTCGAAAGCTTTTGACATATCTAGAAAGAGGGCTGAGGAGATATTTTTGTTATTCGGTTATGGTTAATTTTCTCTGTGAAAGAGAGGAGGGCAGTAGTCGTGCTATGGTTGGGTCTAAATCCATGCTGACAATCAGTTAGTAGCTTGTTTTGGGTGAGATAGGACATGAGTTGGTTATGCACACACTTTTCCATGATTTTGGCAAGTGGTGATAGTATAGCAATTGGTCTATAGTTAGAGAGCTCGGTGGATGTTCCTCCTTTATGAAGAGGAATGACGTAAGATATTTTCCAGATTGCTGGGATAGTGGACTCGGTAATGGTTCTATTAATTAATATTGAAATAGGGTATGCTATGACATCTGCAGCAATTTGCAGGTATTCTGCAGGTAGAAGGTCTGCTGAGAGGGTAGTTGGTTTTAGCTTTTTCAAACAGGATCGGATGAAGGCAGTGGATATGGGTTGGAGGTTAAAGGATAGTGCAGAGTTAGGTGTCATATTGTTCGGTGTGGTAGAGGGGGTGGGTAGTTGGTTAGCTAGTACCTGAATTGTTTCGGTGAAGAAGGTATTAAAGTTGTTAGCTATTTCTTCTTGGTTCTTATCAGATAGAGTTTCAGGGTAGGAGTGGTGGATTTTCCTGGTTGGAGAAGTTTGTTCAATCCTGCCCAGAATTTTGAGGGTTCTTTTGGTTTTTGTTTTGTAGTTGGTGAAAGTAGTTTTTCTTATCTTGGGTGGTGGCCTTTTTGGTTTCATTCCTCATTTGCTGGAAGATAACCCGATCTAGTGGTAACTTGGTAGTACGCCATTTGTTCCATGCTTTGTCCCTATTAGTTATTTTGGTTTTGGATTCTGAGGTTAGCCAAGGTGCTATGTGAGTTTTGATTCTGGATACCCTTTTGGGGGCATGAGAGTCAAGTAGGGTAAGGAATGTTTGATTAAAATGTGAGACTGCCTCGTCTAGGGGAAGGGATTTCAATGTTGACCAGTTACAGTGATTGAGTGCCATGTTAAATTTTAGAGGATCAAATTTTTTTTTGTTTCTGACTGTTCTATAGACTGGTAAGCTAGCATTGGTTGGGTTATCTTTCCTAATGTAAGTAAGCAAATGATCACTAAGATCATTGGGTAGAGTCCCCGGGGTATATTTTTGGGGGTGTTCCTTGATGAGCACCCAGTCAAGTATGCTTTCCTTTTGTTTATTATTACCTAGTCTGGTGGTAGTGGTTATAACCTGAGAGAAACCATGGAGATTTAAAGAAGTAGTACTGGACTGTGCAGAGCATTTGTTCCAATCAATGTTAACATCACCCAGGACTACTGTTTCTTGTGGATAGTTGTTATCTATCCAGTTTAAGATGGCTTCTAAAGTTTCAGTATTGTTCCCTGGGGGTATATAGATAACTATTAGGTTTATGCTTTTTTGCTTATTTAGTTGTATTTTTAGAGCTAGAATTTCAGCATTTGCAACCTGCGGTGGTTGTTTGGGGTGAGTTAGGATGTTTAGCGTATTTTTATATAGGACAGCTATCCCACCTCCTCTTTTCTTTAATCGGTCAGCTCTGAGTATGTTGAACCCAGGTGGCATTATCTGATTGTCTTTGGTTGATGGTTTAAGCCAAGTTTCAGTCAGACACATGATATCAGGTAAGTAGGTTGCAAGCATGGCGTGTAAGTTGTGAACCTTGTTGTTCAGACTTCTTATATTTAGGTGACAAATGAGTAGAGAGTTAGCTGGTCTAGGGAGATTGGATGTTGAGTGGGCTCTGTTGATCTGGTAGGGCCTGGGTTGGGATGGATATCTCCATCTTTGGTGATGTTTTTCCTTAGGTATTCTATTAATTTTAGAACTTTGGATAGTAATTTTAGACCTAGCTTTGTTTTGGTAGTTATATGGTGTTCCTTTTTTAGGTACAGATCACTCAGTTTTGTTGTTTTGGGGTGTGTGTTATGGGGGAAGAATTCGTCTATAGATGGTGGGGAGGGGGAACTTGTGTGGTAGTTTGAGTAGTGGAATCCTGATAAGGACAGGTGTTCATAACTTGTTAGGAGATAGGGTAGTAAAATGAGTGGTGGGATAAGTAGGATAATTATCCCTATTGGCTTGGGCATGGTGAGGGTGAGCAGGGCGGAGTTGGTAGGGAGGAAGTCTAGTGGGTGGGAGAGGAAGTAGGCGTGGCAGGTGGCTATAAATCTAGAGGTAGTGGGGGCGGGTGGGATAAGGGGCAGGGTGGGAGGCGGAGCCCGAGCGCGAGGCTTAAGCGGAGCGGGAAACAAACTCGGAGTTTGCAGTCTTCTGGTGTCGAGTCCTGATTTTATATGTAAGAGATTTTACAAGCCAGGGCTAGTTTGAGCACTTCTGACTTTAATTTTGGAGCAAAAATAGAGCCAGGTTAGAGGAATTATAATAGATTTTGGATGGTGGCTGCTGTGTTTGAACCCAATAAATGGTCCGTAAATAGAAATTACAGTTTAAATAAAATGTTTAACAGTATCTGTTAACCTTGGGCTGAGTTAGAGGTAGCGTTGGGGCTGAGGCTTTGTCCGTGCTTTCGCACCTGGTCTGGCGGTCCTATCTTGGACAGTTAGATTACTGCCAGTCAAGAAGAGTACTGGGCAGTACCTGAATAGAGGATATAATATGTTAGATTAGTAACAAAACCAAAATTCTGTTGACAAATATTTAACTATAGTTATTATTTCTATCATTAGAGACTCTATAGAATAAGCACGTTCTGAACAAATGACAGAAATAGGTAGTAAATGTCGCCAACTCTAGCAGAGATTGCCAAGAGACATAACATCAGTTTGTTTTAGCCTAGGAGAACACAATGCCGTTCAGAGCTAACTTTCTAGATAACTAGCTTCAACAAAGTCACTGGTTTGGTATCTAACAACACTACAACAGGTTCTTAATATTTTCAAAACACGCTACAGTTCAGAGCGAGATAACCAACAAAGCGTTAAATATAATGCAGTCGCTAGTGGAGGACGCCCAAAACACGTGCAATAGCTTTTACATGTAGGTAGTTTGGTAAGGTTTTACAAGCAGTACAATGTAATTTTACAGCAATATGGACTATTATTGCAGTCGCTAGTTCAGTATATATTAACAAACAACATCGACTATCATTGCAGTCTCTAGAGCAGCATATCAATGAAGAAACGCTATTTTACTAACAACATTGCACATACCCTAAAACACGTGCAGCAGCGTTACATATAGGTAGGTTTAGTAAGGTTTATAAACTGTGCAAAGTAACTTTATAGCACCAAAGTCTATCATAGTAGTTGCTAGTGCAGTATATTAATAAACAAATGCTGTAATAGTATCGGCATTACACATACCCTGTTTCTAGGCGGCCAAGTGGGTCAGGAACACAGCAGCTATAGGGGAATGGCGGAAACTGGGGGGGAGATATATAACTTTTGCTGATGTCAGAGGGAGGTGGGCAGTCCCAAGCTCTGCAAACCCAAACTCGGAGTTTGCAGTCTTCTGGTGTCGAGTCCTGATTTTATATGTAAGAGATTTTACAAGCCAGGGCTAGTTTGAGCACTTCTGACTTTAATTTTGGAGCAAAAATAGAGCCAGGTTAGAGGAATTATAATAGATTTTGGATGGTGGCTGCTGTGTTTGAACCCAATAAATGGTCCGTAAATAGAAATTACAGTTTAAATAAAATGTTTAACAGTATCTGTTAACCTTGGGCTGAGTTAGAGGTAGCGTTGGGGCTGAGGCTTTGTCCGTGCTTTCGCACCTGGTCTGGCGGTCCTATCTTGGACAGTTAGATTACTGCCAGTCAAGAAGAGTACTGGGCAGTACCTTGGGCTGAGTTAGAGGTAGCGTTGGGGCTGAGGCTTTGTCCGTGCTTTCGCACCTGGTCTGGCGGTCCTATCTTGGACAGTTAGATTACTGCCAGTCAAGAAGAGTACTGGGCAGTACATGGAGAGCACACTACCGGAAGATGCCAAAACAGCAGACAGAACAAGTTAGAATCCTTCATAGCCACAACTTGCACAAGAAGCACACCTTCAGGTGCTTTGCAATCTATTGTGCAAGATTGCATTGGGCAAAAAATAAACTAATAGGCAGATTCACGAAGGCTTACACGGAGTTTAAGAGTAGTGTAAGCCTCCGTGTAAGCCTCCCGATCCATGAACAGCCCAAACCTCCGTGTAAGAGACAGCTAAAACGTCTCTTACATGGACTGGGCGTGGAAATGCTCAATACCTCATTTGCAGCTCAAAGATATGCAAATGAAGTATTTGAGCAATCCAGGAAGCCCAAACCAGTCCGTGTAACGGATGTTTTAGCTGCAGAAATGTACTCAGCTGACAACTGAGTACATTTCTGCAAAATTGACAACGGAGCTATGTCAGCTCCAAATAAAGGGTGCATATGTGTTATCTAGCATGCCAATGGCCAAATATGTGGCCATTGGCATTAAAAAGTAATGCAAAATTACTTAAAATAACTTTTTTTTTCGGGGGATTTTGATGTTTAACTGCAGCGCACACCCGCGCAAACGGGGTGCGCTGCTCAAAAGTAAAAACTGAAGCTTATAAGCTCACAATTGTGGGTTTTATGTATTACATGGAATGACAATGCAGGGACTAGCAGACCAAAAACAATATGTCCACTGTGTAGTGGTTGCCAAGGGGGGGAAGCTCAGTGTAAGAGATGTAACTAAACATTACTAGGCAATCCTATGTAAATGAGGGTTACAATACTGAATCACACTGCCACATAGGTAATGAGCACTTTCCGAGTAGTGTAAGAGTTACAGAAGGGGGAGGAATAGAGTAAGAGGTAGGTGACATCACGGGGGGGGATGATAGAAATAAATGTATCACATTGGAGGGCAGTGTAACGTGACAGATGACAGACAGACATCAGGGAGAGAGGTGTGTCCCAACAGAACACTAGGAAAGTCAAGAAATAGAGGGTGCACACTATCCCTACACTCAAACTTTCTTGATATACGTGCATGCGCGCGTGTAAGGCATGTTCAACATGTGGGAGCGTGTTGTAAACCGTTTACAACGGTTTGCGCGGGCGTGCACGTATATAAGGCAATGTGCACGCGTTTTACCATGAATCAGCCAAGTTCAAACCGTGTAAGGATGTGTGCGCGCGTTTAAGTCACTGTGAGCGTGCTTATGCTGGTGTGCACATTGCTCCCCCTGAGGAAACAGAGAGGAAAAAGGAAAGAACCAGATTACAAGGAAGCTGCCAGAGGATACTGCCTGAGTTAATTGGTGATAACAATTAGAAGCAGGCAATTACACAGGCAGACTAGAAGCCCAACCCAACACTTAAACACTGCAAACAGCAGTGCAGGGTGTTTCTCTCAAGAGATACTGCAAGAAAGGAGTAAGCTATCAGAATTGAAAACTGAAAAAGCTGAACTCAGAGCAGAAATGCTAGGGGCTGCCATAGCTGTTATAATCAGGCATAGGCGAATTGCTGAGGGTGGTGACAATGCAGATGCTGACAGACAACCCAGAGTGAGGAGAAGGAGAAGAGTATACAGGCCCAGGGTCACCTACCATGGGTTACATGAGCTGGAGATAGTAGAGCGCTACAGAGTGGACAGAGACCTTCTGCAGCAAATTGTTGAGCTGTGCAGGCCACGTCTCACACACAGAACCAACAGAGGGGAACCCATCCCAGTGAAAACCAAGCTATGTGTTGGCCTAAGAATACTAGCAACAGGTACCTTCCAGAGACCAACTGGTGATATGATGGGGAAATCACAGGCATCAGCCTCCAGGGTACTGCACCAGTTCCTGGATGCCATGTCAGCACATGTCGGTGATCATGTATATTTTCCCAATGCCCGTGAGGTATTGGCCAGCAATATGCGTCTCTTCCAGCTAATAGCGGGATACCCTGAGGTACTGGGTGCAATAGACTGCACGCACATACGCATCAAAGCACCAGCCGGTGAGCGGGGTAGAGCCTATATTAACCACAAGGGATTCCCCTCCATCAACTGCCAGGTCGTGTGTGATGCCCAGGGCATAATAATGAACGTGTGTGCTGGCTGCCCTGGGAGCTACCACGATTCCCACATCTGGCATCTGACGCAGCTGTACCAATCATTTGCCAGTGGGGACTTCCCACACGGACACCTAGTGGGGGATGCAGGTTATGCACTTGAGCAGTGGCTGATGACACCCATCAGAAATGCACACACACCTGAACAGGAACGCCATAATGAGGCACACGCACAAACACGTAATGTCATAGAGCATGTGTTTGGGCTGCTCAAGTCACGGTTCCAGTGTTTGGACACATCTGGTGGAGCCTTGCAGTACACACCAACTACATGTACTCAAATGATCATGATATGTGCTATGCTACATAATATGATCCTGCGGAAACAGCTGCAGCAGGACCAGCATAGGGCTGGGCCAAACATACCCCCACCATTGCCAAGGCCACCACAGGCAGAGGGTGACTCGGAGGAGGAACAACCTGACCTTGCCCCAGTAGGCAGAAGGAGGCGTGCCCAGTATGCCCTGGCCTTGGCAAAGAGGCAACACATAGCACATACACTGGCTCAGTAGGAACACTGGGACTGATACCCCCTCCGACTCACTCGTGTAGTAACAGGGATGCCTAACATGACACAACCTGCTTCCAAACATGTACAGGGAGTGTAGTATGTGCATCCGACAGAGGCAGCCCTGCAGCACCACCTGAGGCATGAATGCCATGTGTTAAGTAATGTAACACCATGTACCATATGCACACCTGAGGACCCTGACTAACATCCACCCTCACCAATCATGAACCACAAAAACACAAACCCACCTTCATAGGTACCACAAGGGATAGGAACCTAGATGTAATGCTACCCAATGCCAGAAGTATAAACAGCAGGATGTGTGCAGTGTAAACGCACACAGTATAGAGAATGTAGATATCAGTACTGTAATAGAAAACTGGGTCAAAGCCCACATCAGCACCCTAACACTACCAGGTCACACCTCATACAGTGATGTACAGCTGAAAAACATGGAACAAGCTACAAAACGAGGGTGACTAGCAATAAATGTCATGGATAACCACACCCCCATGTTGGTACCACAACAAGAAGCAGCATGGATTAGCCATGGTCAAATACCAATGGCTAAAACTGCCTACTACTATATAGCTTGCTGCAGACCACTGTCCTAATAGCAGGAACTGCACCAGGCCTATGTTGGAATACATGAAAATATCAAGCCCCCCAAACCACATTATATTGCTTGACTGAAAATACCTACACATACACCATAGTTTCATAGTTTCATAGTTTACTACTAGGCTATCTGCCCTAGTGCATTTATAAGCCTAGCCATAGTGATGTGGCTATTGCCACCCCTTATAGTGGTAATAAGTGTACAGAATAGATTCCGAATATTGTGCCTCTGACTTAGTAGTGACACATTATGACCCCCTTACTTAATCGAATAACTCGACTGTGCCTCTGTCTAGTAGTGACACAGGGAGGACCCCTGGGGTAAACCTACGATCTCACATCCACTTGTCCAGATTTCTCTTGAAGAGAGTCAGTGAGGGACTCTGTCTAACATGAACTGGGATTCTGTACTAGAGTGTGAGAAGCCTCTGAGTTATGACTCTGTCCCTCCAGCATGTCCTATACATGTATGTGCTGAGGTTCAAATCTTTAGCTCTCATGGTTCTGGTGGATTTCGATTGCTTGCAGTGGAGCATGTCCACCAAATACTGATTGGACATGGTCTTATATGTCAGGCATATGTCACCTGTAAGTAGGTGGTATGCTACTGAATAAAGCTGGATTTTCTTTAGTCTGGAAGCATATGACATGTGTTGTAGACCCTTGATCCTCTTGGTAAGGTACTTTTGGGGTCTCTCCAGCTGTTGCAAGTGCTGGGTGAGGTACATACCAAATGGGGCTTTGTATTCAATCATGGGCCTGATAAGGGAGAAGTATAGGGGTACAATGACCTCCTTTGATCTGGATGGAAAACCCTTCATGATAAGGTGGGCAAGATAGAAAGTCTTTCTAACCACTTTGGCAACATGGGTGTCAAACGAGAGGTCACTATCTACATGGGTCCCCAGGTGTCTGATTTGTTTTCTGTGCTCAGTGGGTTGCTGTCTATGTGTTAATTTGTGGGTACTTTGTTCCTCCCAAAGGGGATGACTACACATCAGTTGCATTCAGTTTCAGGCCATGATTCCGCACCAGCTATCTGTTTTGTGAGGGCATTCTGTAGGATGTGTGTGCCGGCTGATGTATTCACTATGGTGCCTAGGTTGCAGTCATCTGCAAACTTTGTCAGCCACAACCCTCCTATGTTTGCTTTCACATCTGAAAAGTAAATGCCAAATAAGAGGGTCCCAGGACAGATCCTTGTGGGACACCACTTGTGACTGGCTTTGAATCTGACAAGGCACCTGCAATGTCGACTTTATGGGTTCTGTTTCTTAGCCATTTTGCAACCTATCCTGTGACATATGGTTTTATATTTCAGCTGTTGAGCTTGTCTATGATGCCTGAGTGGGGTATTGTGTCAAAGGCCTTAGCCAAGTGCAGGTAGGCTGTGTGGACCGCTTAGCCCTCATCAATGGCCCTACTGACAGTTTCAAAATAGTCAACTAGGTGCAAAAGGCAGGATCTGCCCTGTACAAAGCTGAACTGGGTGGGATCAAGGGTCTGTACGTCACCAATGTCTCTGTTTAAGAGCTCCATAATGACTCTTTCTATAGCTTTGCAGACAAGGCTGGTTAAGCTTGTGTGGTGGTAGTTGCCAGGGTCTGTGGAGGCATCTCCTTTGTGGAGTGGGACCACTGTTGCTGTACGCCAGTGTTCAGGTACATATCCTGTAGCAAGGCTAAGGTTAAATAGCATTTGTATATACGGGTTTAGCTCCTTCTGGAGTTCACGTAGCACGCAACTGGGGATACCATCGGGTCCCATTGATGCTGTGTTTTTGTCTTTGCTGAGTGCGGCTCTCACATGGACATCTGAGATGACAGTGAGGTTACATTCAGCTGTGATAACTATCTTCTTTTGGGGGTGAGGGAGGGGGAAAATTGCACTGAACCTGTCTGCCAGAATGTTGCCAATATCTGTCAGGTCACTGAAATTTATGTTGTTGTGTACCAACTCTGAGCATATCTGAGGGTTCCCACCCAGGTTTCTAACATAACTGAAGAAGGCATTGTGGTTATCTTTATTGTCTTTGGTGATTTTTGTCTCACAGTTGACCTTGGATGTCTTTATGAGAGAATGTAGCTTTTTACTAGTGCTGATCACAGCTGCCTTCCCTTTAGGAGATTTAGCTCTGTCTTGCATTAGTATCCTTCATTTGTTATACAGTTTGTTTATGGCTGGGGTCCACCAGACAGGCCACTTTCCCTTGGTGGAGAGGGTCTTGGTTTTATTTGTGATTGCATGGTCCATGCTTTCTTGGAGATGTCCGTAGAAAGCGTCTGTGAAGGAGTCACCATTGTGTGTTGTGGTTTCCACTGGCCCAGTGGGCTTAAAGGATACCATCTCAGTCTGAAGAAGTGTGAAGTCAGCTTTTGAGACGTTTGTCACTATACTCTTTGTATTATACTAGCACCGACACATTTGTAGACAATTTCCCAGAATCCATCAAACAAAATGGACATGCAAAATGTAACACTTCCACAAGAGGGGTAAGCATAAACATACTGGATGTGATAATCAGAAATATGTGTACTGGATGTCAAGATGAGAAGTGTATCCCTCACTGGTAAGACCAGACCATAGAGTAATCACACTGTAGTTACACATCCCGACCCCAGTCCCTGGCCAGAATACCACAGTGAAACACATGTATAAAGCATAGCTTGCACCCCTACAAACCAATGTGGAATCCATGAAAGGCCCTGTGCAAGTCCAGAATATGGGACACACAGCAGAACATGTTATACAGGCATACCATGAACACAGCCAAGAGTGCTTGGAGTCTGCAATCACAAATAACAACAAGACACAATGCCATACACCCAGGCATCTGGCATGCTGGACTCCAGCAATTACTAAACCATTGAAGAGAATGAGGAAGCTACCACATAATAGATCAAACATAAAAAGTGAAGTAATCAGTGATCACTAGTATGGCAATAAAATGTGTCCACACATACAATTCACTAAGGCCAAGCAAAACAAGTAGAATCTGTGAATCCAGAGGCAATGTGACACCTGTCCCAAGTACACACACAACAACAACTCACCCCATAGACGCAGCCAGGTAGCCTGAGCACCCCCAAATCAGTACTGTCAAAACTAGTCAGGAGGACAAGGTAACCACATACACCACAAACCCAGTCCCACATAGACCTACAATGACTGTAAACCAAACACATAAACACAAAAACATTCCCAGAGGCCCTAATTACAAACACACAACACCAACACAAGCCTCCAAAGCAGACACCAAATAAAACAACCTCCAGACATAGCACATGTAACACATAGTACACAAAGCTGGTGTGCCAAACAGTCACAGGACAGAAGGAGAAACAACATGCCTGATACAGTTGTAATAGGTGACTCCATAGTGAGACATGCTGCTGTTCCAGGGATGGCTTGCACCTGTTACCCATGGACTTCTGGATATTGCCTAAGGCTTTTGCAACCTACAGAGATCCTTTTGTAGGCAAGGCCGTAAAGACTAACCCACCACCATAGAAAACAAAACTGGAAAGAAACAGAAGGGTAATGCTGATCAATGCCAGACATGTAAACCTCAATATGCATGCTCCTGAGGCCCTCCAAAGTATGGAGAACATCAATGTCTGTCCAGTGATAGAAAGCTGCTGCAAGCCTCGTGACAGCACACCAGCACTACCAGGTAATACCACATATCATGTGTTATGGCCACAAAACCTGGAACAAAACATAAAAGGAGGGTGAGTATCCATATTCAGCACAGACACCTATATGTCCAGTTAACTGACAATGCGTACGTGATTGCAGTCCACCCATGTGCAACTAACCATAGGCAAGACTGCTCTACAGTCTGTAGCATGCTACAGACCACACTCTCACACACAGGAACCCACACCGCTGTCCTGAAGACAGTGGACAGTATGAATGTACCACCAAATACAAAACAAGGTACACACAAATTACCACATAGGTGGTAAACCATTATGTATGGAAGGAGTAATCAGGGACCTAGTGACACAAGTGGACAGTAACCTGTTATGTGACAGTCACATTGCCAATTTGGCTAGGAAGACTGTCTATATTGGACACTGTATCATGAAAGGATTCACATCTACGTCAACAAAGGTCATTGTGCCCCTATACTGTTCCCTTATAAGACCCATAATGTAGTACAATGCCTCATTTGGGATGTACATTACCTGGCACCTGCAGCAGTTAGAAAGACCTCAAAGGTACCTCACCAAGAGTTAGAAAGGGTCTCAAATATATGTCATATGCTGCCTGGCTGTAGACACCACAGCTGAATGCAGTCACATACTGCCTACACAGAGGCATTGTATGTCTGTTGTACAAGTCCATGTTCAACACAGAAGTAATGGACATGCTCCACCCCAGAAAACTCAAAGCCATCGGAGCTGTGTGAGTCAGAGATGTCAACCTCAACACATAATCAAATAGGATGTGCTGGAGGGACAGATGCCTAACCCTGAGGCTCTCCACACCCTGGAACAGAATACCACTACATGTTAGGCAGAGCCCCTCACTGACACTCAACAGGATGTTGGCAAAATGGATGGATGATTGTAGATGTACACTGGGGGTCTTTACTGTGTCATGTCCAGACAGAGGCACAGCTAAGTAAATCGTAAATGGCCATAATATTCACATAGCAAGGGGTGGCAAAAGCCACACACACTGTGGCTAGGCTTACAAATGCCCTAGGGTGGATAGCCTAGTATGAACCTATGAACCTATTATGATAACAAATTGTACAGGACACTAAGGATAATCCCAAGGCTGCTGCAACTGATGGTAGGAAGCGTGTTGTGAATTCCCAGATATGCTCTGGATCACACAAATATTACAAACAACATACCAAACACACACACGTATTGGCAACATACATCCTGACAGGTGCAGTGCAACCCCCCCCCCCATAATGCAAAATATCTTTCCCAGCAGACTGCTGCCTCCCTGACATTATGTCAGCCTTACCACAGGATATGTACCCAAAGAGCAGTGTACAACAACAGTGGTCATTCTCAAGAAAGATGTCGCCTGAATGGATACCAAAAACAACCACCACAGAATCCTGAGAAGCTTGGTCTGCACAGCTATGGAAAGGATCAGCATGTACCGCAGACATAAAGATATTGGGGATCTATTGACACCCAACCCTACCCAGTGTGGGTTTATTAAGTGCAGACCCTGCCCCTAAACATGTGTGACTCAGTTGAAACAGTAATTGAGGTCACTGATGAGGGCAATGTGGTCCACATAGCGTAGCTGGACCTTGCAAAGCCTTCCATACAATACCCTACGTGTTCAATATAGATATGCTCACCAGCTTATATATACACCCCTATGTCACTAGAGGGGTTGCAAACCAGACCAATGACAGAACTGACATGGTCAGACATGCTGCAGCCATGTCAGACTACAAACCACATATAACAGGTATCCCACAAAGCTTGGTCCTGGGACCTTCCCTGTCTGGTATATATGCCCCATAGGTACAGGCCAACATGTAAGGACTGTGCCTGAACATGTTTGCAGAGGAGTACAAACTGCCCAACATATCTGACACTCCAGCTGACACAAGCATCCCACAAAAGGGCCACATAGAAACAGACAACTGGTGCCATAGCCATGTCAGCAAGTTAAATGGAGAAAACTGTATAGTCAACCTCTGTGGATATACAGTAAGTGACCACCAATTACCACATAGGTGTTAACCCATTACATACTTAACATGTAATGACAGACCTGGGTAAACAAGGTGATAGATATCCTGCATTGGACAAGCATGTGGCTGTAGTGTTAACAGAAACAATCCATATACCAACCTAATCATGAAGGTTATGACATCTAGATAAGGGGAGGTCATTGTGGTTCTGCAGTTATCCTTCATCAGCATTACAATTGACTACAACAGCCCCTGTGGGGTGTACCTCAGCAGACACCTCCATCAACTGTAAAGTCCACAACAGCACCTCACCAGGAGTATCACAGAGCTTGAACAGATGTAATGTGTTGCCTGATTAAACAAGAGTGAAACTCCACACACTGCCATGCTGGCCACCCAGACGCAAGCTGTGCCTGATGTAGAAAGCCCTGTCCAAGCTAGAATCAAGGAACATGCTGCACCTTGTACAATCTGAATGGCAGTGAGCTATGCACATGAGGGACCTGAACCCCAGCACTGACATACATAGGACAAGCTGTACTGCATTATCCATAACACAGAAGCCACCCCCACACATGAGTAAACTACCAGTACAGGTTATCCATAGAGTCACTTGTTGATTCTCCTCAACAGGAATCTTAGTGAGTGGATGGGAGATGGTAGGTCTACCCTGGGTATCACTGTTATGTCACGGGTAGACAGAGGCACAGTATACTAAACATGACATATGCCATGGCAAACTACACTTACAATGTGTTGAAGGACAAACACACTCTCTGACTAGCATTAGAAATGGCCTAGGGCACATCGGTAGTGTTTGCCAATGTACACCTATGTTTTGGAATACACTACTGATGTTGGACGAGGCTGTTGTAAGTAGTTAATATCTGAACATAATGCAACATGGTCAGATGTGCACAACTGGACCCTAACCAGGCTGTTGTGCTCACTATGGAAATGTAAAGCAGTGATAGGACTAAAGCCCAGGATACTGTCCACCACAGTGAAAGTACTGAACCACTACACTATACAGTACTACCGTGTTAGGTCAGTATGAACGGATGTTGACAATTGTATGCAAAGTATCCCATGCAAACCCTGCAGGCACAGTATAATCCCTGTTGTGTTCACACAAAAAGCATTTGTACACTAACTACACAACATGACACAGAACACACAACCATAAACAGGAGATATTTGTTGAAGTTCACATTCATCCACAAATGTGATGGGCTGCAGAGTTCAACATATGGAAAGCTCACACTGGGCATGCTCACACACTTTGATAAATGAGACATCTTTTACACAACATGCCATGGGAAGGCTGAACTGGGCATGCTCACACACTTAGTCCAAATATCAGTTTAGCATTTTGCCACATATATCTGGTATATGTACGTTATTCCAGTAACCAACAACATTATAGCAATCTGAACAGTGCTCACACTTAAATGACTACAGAGACATACATGATATAGTGGATTTCCCCCATATGCAAACATCTTCCACAGATACACAAGTTGTTCATACAAACAGGAAATGTTATGGCAATAAAGACCTGCAAACACTGCTATCAGCACCAAATAATGTGCATCTGACAGTTAAACATATGGGTGTAGAGGCCAACACTAGGCTGTTTGCCCTAGGGAATGACAGCTTATCCAGAGTGTGTGTGTGTGTGTGGGTGATTGTGGTTGGTCTGTGTGCAAGTCTGTGTGAGGGAAATGTTCCTTTTAGCAACTGGGAAAACACACCACAGGATGCTCATTCCCCTTTCTAAACACTGATGATGTGAGCACCCTATAAGTATATCAGGAGAAAGGAAATCTCTCAGTAATCTGAATAGCGCTCTGCTAATGCGTCCATCTCCAGTGTCATAACATAGTTAGGTAGGGGTTTGAATCTAGCAAGTGGCAAGTGTGTGTGAAGGGGTGTTAGTGTGTGTGTAAGTGTGTATGAAAGGAACATCCCTTTTGGCAACTGTGAAAACACACCACAGGATGCCCATTCCCCTTTCTAAACACCGATGATGTCAGCACCCTATAAGTATATCAGGAGAAAAGAGCTCTCCCAGTAATGCGAATAGCACGCTCTGCTAATGCATCCGTCTCTCGTGTCATAACATAGTTAGGTAGGGGTTTGAATCCAGCAAGTGTGTGTGAAGGGGGGGTTAGTGTGTTTGTATGAAAGGAACATCCCTTTTGGCAACTGTGAAAACACACCACAGGATGCCCATTCCCCTTTCTAAACACCGATGATGTCAGCACCCTATAAGTATATCAGGAGAAAAAAAATCTCCCAGTAATGTGAATAGCGCGCTCTGCTAATGCATCAGTCTCTAGTGTCATAACATAGTTAGATAGGGGTTTGAATCCAGCAAGTGTGTGTGAAGGGGGGTTAGTGTGTGTGTAAGTTTGTATGAAAGAAACATCCCTTTTGGCAACTGGGAAAACACACTACAGGATGCACATACCCCTTTCTAAACAATAGCACAATTATATGTGGCTTGTGATTCCAGACATGTCACGTGTGTTTTGCTCACACAGAATGCCCATGTGTGCAGTTTGTTTCTCACAATAATGCATGACATCAGTTAAACCAGTTATGGCAATGCACACATGATGTATGTGTGTGCCAAATACACAGATGTACCTGTGACCTTCAATAGTTACCATGTATGATGCCTGCCACATGTGAATACATGGTATTTGCACTGGGTAACATTATGACTGTGGTCTTCTGTGCAGGTGCTGCATGTGGGATGTGTATATACAGTGTGAGATGTAGATGCTATCAACCTAGTAGTGAGGGATACACACCTGGTCTGGGGCATATAGTCTACATGTTGTTGATGAACAGGTGCTGCATGTTTTCACCTGTTGTGGGAGTGGTAAGAAGTTGTTCCATAGCAATGCAGTGACTGCATGCTAAGAACCTTTCAGCTAGGGTGTTGTAGCTACAGTAATTCATTAGCATTCAGTAATATGTCAGCATTCCTTGTGAGGGTATGATGCCAACCAAGGTCAGGGTTCTACCAGCCTGTGCCACTTGCTCATTGAGCCCTTCCATGTTCCCTATCATGTATTCCAGTGAGGGACATCACACGTCAGCTGTAGTGGCATGGACAATGACTGAGTCATATGTGTCCATGCATCTGACTGACCTGTATGCTTGTGTTATGTGGTGGACCATAGTGCCCCATGAGCATATCACTGTGACCTTCACCTTGTCCAGCCTGGTGAGCATGACCTCACTGTACCAGACAATAAAAGTGCCTAACACAACTGCAGCAGGAGCGTTGTATAGCTGTACAGATTGTGCCTGTTTGGCACACAGGATTTGTGTGCTATGTGTTATGCCTGCTGTGTTTAGGCCTAACGTATGCCTGTGTGCCAGCTGCAGAGGTGTCTGCCACTCAGGCAGGATGCCATTCTTAGACTCCACGAATGGCCCAGTGTGTTCCCGTGCTTGTATTGCTGTCAGTGTAGGTCTACATCAGACTGGTATTGCAGTCACTGTAGTGTTTCATGCCACCTGACAGGTTATGCCAGTACTTGGTTCAGAGTGCTTAGTCCACAGTTTGGCTATGTGTTTCCATCTCATACATGTGTTGTACATCCATGGGTAGGGGATAGGGTTGACTGTGTACATGTGGCAGCTGTGACATTACTACATGACTCACATATTCCAAAACTGTACCATAGATGTGACTGACAACTGACCTTTGCACATGCTACCATAGTATTGAGATTGCATTGGTGATTAACAGCACATAGGGCCAATGGTGAACAAGATACATAGGTTCATACTAGGCTATCTGCCCTAGGGCATTTATAAACCTAGCCAGAATGTGTGTGGCTTTCACCATGCATTGTAAATCTATCTTGCTATGCCCTTTTCCAAGGTTAGTATACTGTGCCTCTGTCTAACAGTGACACATAAATGATACCCAGGGTAAACCTACAATGTCCCATCCAGTCATTAATATTCCTTTTGAAGACGGTCACTGAGTGACTCTGCCTAACCTGTATTGGGATAATATTCCAGAGTGAAGGGAGCCTCTGAGTTATGAATGTGTTCCTCCAGCATGTCCTATGTATATCACTCCTGAGGTTCAAGTCTTTCCAGCGTGTAGCTTGATGGGATTCGGATATTCTGAGGTGCAGCATGACCATTAAGTCAGGGTTTGACATGACTTTATATGTCAGGCACAGACTGCCTATGAAGAGGCAGTATGCCACTGAGTAGAGCTGCTGTTTCTTTAACCAGTCAGTATGTGGCATATGTTTGAGCCCTTTGATCCTCTTGTTGAGGTACTTTTGTGGTCTTTCCAGTTGCTGCAGGTGTCTGGTAAGGTGCATGCCGACAGTGGCATTGTAGTCAATTATGGGCATGATGAGGGATGTGTAAAGAGGCACAATGTCCTCCCCTGATCTACATGTGAATCCCTCCATGATGAGGTGGCCTATATAAAATGTTTTTCTAACCACTTTGGCCATGTGGTTGTCAAATGAGAGAATGGTATCAACTTGTGTGCCCCAAGGTCCATAATTCCTTCTTCTGTACTTAATGGATTAACACATATGTGGTACTTTGTGGTCACTTTGTTTTTGCTAAAGGGGATGACTATACACTTTTGGCATTCAGCTTGAGGCCATGGCTGTGGCACAAGTCGTCTGTTTCTAAGAGGCCCTTTTGGAGGATGCATGTGTTGGCTGGAGAGTTGATTATGGCGTCCAGTTTGCAGTCATCTGCGACTTGCTCAGCCACAGTCCTTCCATGTTGGCCTGTACCTCTGATAAATATATACTGAACAAGACAGATCCCAGGGCTGAGCCTTGTGGGACACCACTTGTAACTGGTTTTGAGGCTGACATGGCTCCAGCAATTCTAACCATGTGTGTTCTGCCCTTGAGCCACTGTGCAATATATGTAGTGACATAGGGGTTAATATGTACACTGGTGAGCTCGTAGAATGGACAAGTGGGGTATTGTATCAAAGGCTTATGCTAGGTCCAGGTAGGCTGTGTAGACCACCTTCCCCTTGACAGTGGCCTTGGTGACTGTTTCAAAGAAATCAAACAGGTTTGAGAGGCAGGATCTGCCATTAACAAAGCCAAACTGTGTATGATGCAGTGTCTGTAGGTCCCCAATATCTATATTTATGAGGTTCATGATGATCCTTGCCATAGCTTTGCATACCAAGCTATTCAGACTTATGGGGCGATAGTGTCCTGGATCCATTAAGGCACCACCTAAATGTAGAGGGACCACTGTTGCTGTACGCCACTCTTTGGCCACATATCGTGTAGTAAGGCTGGGATTGAACAGTAGTGTTATGTCTGGGTGTAGCTCTTCTTGGAGTTCATGTAAGACACAGCCTGGGACACTGTCTGGTCCCATTGATGAAGTGTTTATTGCTTTGGAGAGGGCAGCTCTTACCTGAGCATCTGAGATGTCGGGGGGGGGCAGCACTCTGCTGGGAGAAATATTTGCCCTTTTGGTGTGGAGGGGGGGAGAAGTTAGCAGTGAACCTGTCCACTAGGATGTTGGCAATGTCTGTGTGTTTGGTGTTTCTTTTGACATCTTGGACTACCTCTGAGCATATCTGGGAATTACCACCCAGGTTCCTAACATAACTAAAGAAAGCCTTGTGATTATCCTCAGTGTCTTGTGGAATCTTCTCTCAAAGATGGCCTTAGACAATCTTATGAGTGCCTGTAGTTTTTTTCTAATACTCATCACTGATGCCTTCACATTTTGGGAGTTTGTTGTATCATTTAGTAGCTTCATCCTTCTATTGTATAGTTTGTTTATGGCTGGTGTCCACCACACAGGACGTCTGCCTTTGGAGGATTGGGTCTTGCTTTTATTTCGGATTGCATGATCCATGCATTCCTGAAGGTGTCCATAGATTGCCTTTATACAGGTATCTGCAGTCTGGTCCATATTTTCAACAGGCCTGGGGGCTTTGAAGGTTTCCACATCATTTATGAGGATTGTGAACATGCTTTACATGAGTTGTTGACTGTATTCTTCTGTGCAGGGGGTGGCCTTGGGATGTGAATATCCAGTGAGATTAGTTTATGGTCTGATCTTACCAGTGAGGGATACACTTCTGGTCTGGAGCATAGAGTCCCCATGTTGGTGATGATCAGGTTCAGTATGTTTTCCCCTCTTGTGTGAGTGGTAACAAGTTGTTCTATAGCATTTTGGTATATAAATTCCAGTAATCTTTGGGCTAGGGTGTTGGAGCTACAGTCATGCTCCCAGTCTATGTTTGGGTAGTTTAACTCACCCAATATAATGGTGTATGGACAGACCTACACATTTCCAACTGTTTTCAGGAAGGCCAAGTGCAGTTCTTGTGTTTGTGAGGGTGGTCTGTAGTAGGCTATAACCTGGAAGGCAGTTTTACCCATTGTTACTTGCATATGGATAGTCTCTGATGTTTGGTGCTTTGCCACCAACCTGGAGGTGTGGGTATCTTGGATGAATATCAATACACCCCCTCCTTTTGTGGTTTTCTGCAAGTTTTGGGCCTGAAAAGCATGGTATGAGGTATAACTTGGTAGTGCTGGGGTGCTGTTGGTAGCCCTGAATCTGGTATCTGCTACTGCACAGATAGCGATGTTCTCCATGCTAAGGAATGTTTCGAGTGTATGCATCATCAGGTTTAGAGTCCTGCAGTGGCATATATGACTGCTCACGTGGACAGATGCCAGGTAAGTCATATGCAAAGTGTCACAGGCAACGTACATGTGCACAGGAGAAACAGTGACATTCTGTCAAGTGAGACATGAACATACATATAGTAAGCTATGCAGATGTAGCTACTGTAAGCAGGGCTGCATGTAGTCCATTGTACAACAAACAAGCTGTACCACTTTCAGTAGGTAACACTGCAAATGCTCACCAGCTGACATATGTCACCAAAGGTGATACTTACCAGACCACGGACAGAAATGACATGGCCAGACATGCTGCATCCCACATGAACACATATCTCAAGCAACACAGACCTCACAAAGTCAGTGTACTTAACAGGCACAGCCCATAAGGCCAAACACAATGTGTGACACACCTATAATAGGTGATGCCATAGTCAGACACACTGATGTCCCGCTCTCCAGACTGAGCAAGGTGAGGGTCACATTTAGCTACCTGTCAGGTGATAGAATGTGCCACATAACACAAGCACTCAGGTCACTCCACAGCAAGTACAAGTATGAGGCAATCATTGTCCATGCTGGTGTGAACAACCTGAGACGTACCTCCCTGGACCACATGGAAAGAGACACAGAGGAGCTCTTACATCACCTTCTCAAACTCAGGAATCCCACACAGCCTGCATGACGACACAAGAGAGTATAGATTTTTCTGCAAACACCATCATACTGGGTGACTTCAACTACCCAAACATAGACTGTGAACATTACTCAAGCCACAATACTCAAGCTCTAGGGTTCCCATAGTTCAGAAACTCTTTAGCTATGGAACAAGTAGTCAACATTCCCACAAGTGGGGAAAATATACTAGACCTGATCATCACAAACATGAGTACAAAATGCTCACCACTTGAAGTATATCCCTCATTGTTGCAATCGAACCATATACTAATCACACTGGAGTACTGGATCCCCCACATATGCAAACCTCAAACACATCTATGTGTGTGTGGGAAATGCCCCTATTAGCAACTGTGACAGTACACTACAGGATGCAGATTCCCCTTTTGAAACACTGATGATGTCAGCACTCTATAACTATATTACCTGAATTAAAGCTTCCCAGTAATTCATATAGCACGCTCTGCTAATGTGTCTGTCTCTAGTGTCATAACATAGTTAGGTAGGGGTTTGAATCCTGAAGAGGGAATGTATGTGAGTTAGTTTGAGTGGGATTTGTGTGTGTGCATAATGCTGTGAGGGGAAAGTGCCTTTTGCCAACTGGGAGAACACACTACAGGGTGCACATTTCTCTTCCTAAACACAGATGATGTCAGCACCCTCTATAAGTACAGCATTAGAAACGATTTCTCCTACTAATGCAAATAGCGCACTCTGCTAATGTGTCTGTCTCTAGTGTCATAACACAGTTAGGTAGGGGTTTGAATCTTGCAAATGGAAAGTATGTGTTTTAGTGTTAGTGTGTGTGCACAATGCTGGGGGTGGGATGTGGCTTTTGCCAAATGGGGCTATGCACTGCAGGGTGCACATTTCCCTTAACAAACAGTGATGTTGACAGCACCCTATACAAACAACATGACAACAGACAACTGCCAGTACTCAGTATAGTGCTACATGCTACTGTAACATGCACATGTACCAGAACATACCTAGATAGTGTTTTGAAACCTGAATGTGGCAAGTGTGTGGATGTGGGATGTTTCTGTGTGTGCATTTCTGTATGGAAAACATGTTGGATGTGGCAGTCAGGAACCACAGTACCTGATGCACATTACACTTTTAAACTAATGAGGTTGCCTGCACCCTGTGAGTACAGGTAGAGAGGAGGAAATCGGTAGTAATCCAAATAGTGCACTTTTCAAATGTGTACCTGTCATGTTTCGACAGCTACTCATGTAGGGTAATAAATAATGGAAATGGCAGGTGAGCGTGTGCATGTGTGGGGGTAGCAGGGTGTGTGTAAATGCATGTGTGACAGAACAGATACATATAGCTGAATCTACAATACAGCACATGATGCATATTCCCATAGTCAATGGTAGCATGTGATGGTGTGCAGCTGGTACACTTTGGTAAGTAGTATGGGTGCAGATAACAGTTCAGGACATTCATACAGTTACTGCAGCAGGAATGCTGGGATATACACACAATCATAGTGGAACAGTGAACAGTTACCAACATGTTACTACTTATACACATCTATGTAGTCACCCTGTGCATCAGCAATGTGTTTACCTTTTCCTGCACTGATGTTGTAGTATGCAGGATGTGGCACAGTGTCATCATATGCACAGGGTGTGGGTTAGGTATGCCCAAGCCAGCCACTGGTACCACCAATTGTCATGTGTGTGTATGTGCGTTTGTGAGGGGCAGCAGTACAGGGTGGACCAGTGCTGGTGCAGTGTGTGTCTGTATGTGTTTGCCCTATGTGTTAAATTTCTGCATGTGTGTAAGCACGCACACAGTCCCACATAATGGCTGCCATGTACAGGGTTTTGTGGACAGCCACAGACTGCACCTGTCAGGTCATCCAGATCAGTGTCTGTGGGCACGGACATGGTACCTGTGCCTGGCAGGGGTGCTATGGACCGTATCCGGTACTAACCCAGACTGGGTACTGTCATCGGAAGCGGGTGTGTGTTGACTGGACACAGTTCCCTGTTGGGACTGTCCAGAGCCACGTGCATGTGGTCTCCTGGGGCGCCCTGATGACAGCACTAACCCAGCATTGCTGGGGCTGCTGCTGGCACTTGAAGTGCATGAGTGGGCCTGTTGTTGTCGGCAGCGACTGCCAGCTGGTGCTGTTGCTGTTGCCGGCATACGGCCACGTCGACGCCGCAAACGCACACCATCGCCCTGGCCCATGGACATCTGGTTGTGGAGCAGCTGTTGTATGTCCCCACAACGTCTGTCAACGACATCTGTGAAATTACGAATAGCATTCGCAATGTCACGCATGCCATCTGTCATGGCTGTGCAACATGCTGTCAGCTCCCTCAGACCCTTTCTGGTGTACCTTTCCATACGCACCTGTGCCTGCATAACAGTCCGAAACATAGTGGAGGTTGACATACCTCCTTGTGCACATCGGCCAGAGGCAGTACGGCCACGGATGCCCCCACGAGAACCCATGGGCGACTGTCTGCATAACCAGACACCTACAGCAACTGGAAAAACCCAAACAGTACCTCATCAAGAGGATCAAAGGGCTCAAACAGATGCCATATGCTGCCCGGTTAAAGAAAATCCAGCTGGACTCAGTGGCATACTGCCTGTTCAGAGGCAATCTGTGCCTGACGTATACAGCCATGTCCAACCCAGAAGTAACGGACATGCTGCACCTCAGGAAATCAAAATCCCATATGGCCACACGCTTAAGAGACCTGAACCTTAGCACTGAAATAAATAGGACATGCTGGAGGGACAGATTCATAACCCAGAGGCTCCCTTCACTCTGTAATGAACTCACAGTACAGGTTAGGCAGAGTCCCTCATTGACGCTGTTCCATAGGAATCTGGATGAGTGGATGGGAGATCATAGTTGTACCCCGGGTATCACTTCTATGTCACTGTTAGACAGAGGCACAGTATGCTAACCTCGGAAAAGGGCACAGCAAAATAAATTTTAATTGGGTGGCAAAAGACAAACACATTCTGGCTAGGCTTATCAATGCCCTAGGGCAAATAGCCTAATATGAACCTATGAACCTATGTGTACTGCTATACTACTTCTGCCATATGTTGCATGTGTGTGTGTGTGTTGTGGGGGATGCGCAGGTAATGGCCAGATATTTCTGCACAGGCAACACTTCTGAAACACTCAGGGTGTTCATCCCAACATACTGTATGTGTGTTGCCATCCAACACTGTGATGTGGACACACATTACTCAGCCTGGATATACATATCCCAACAACACCACAAGCACAGTACACTACCTTGCTATGTATGTATGTAATTACACAGTTATTCACTAGTTAGGACTGTGATGCTATCCATGCAGCCCACTGGGCCAGTGGAAGCCACAACACACACTGCTGTCCCCTTTGCAAAAGCTTACCACAGACATCCCACATAGTGCATGTAATGTTCTCACACATATCTAACCCAGCCCGTATGCACACCACTTATTTATCCTGTCCAGTGGACTACAGATACAGGCACATTGTATAACAATAGCAGGTGGCTACTGCAGCACAGAGCAGATTCACATGAAGGCAAGAAATCTGTGGTCAGCAGTGGTAAGATGCTTCACATTCACCAAATGCACAGATATTGGCAACATTGTTGCAGACAGTTTAGGTGCAGGTATCCCCCCATTCTCCTACACAAGTGGAATTAGTTATCACAGATGAAGGTAAACTCCTATCATCTCACATGTCCAGGTGAGGGCCACCCACAACATTGCAGAACACACAGCATCACTGTTACAAAATGGTATCCCTGGATGTGTGATACGTTCACCCCTAGAGGACATAGCACCACATTACAGACTGATATTAAACCCTGGCCATACTACAGGATATGTACCTGAACAGTGCCATACATACACAGTGGTCCCACACCAATGAGGAGGAACCTCTACTGACCCTGGGAACTACTGCATCATATGCATAACTGGCCTTGTGTTCTAAGCTATGGAAGTTTTAAGTATGGAAGACATGTACAGCAATATTACATATGTTTATATATCAGGACTATGTACACACAACCTATCTCATGGACATACCTATAGATAGTGAACTATGATACATTTGGAGGTTTCACAGTAAACACAGTATTAACCTGCTACTTTGCATTACCTGTGTTTGTGTCAGCTGTTGCTGTGTCACTGGTGCTAATTGCTGTTTGCTGCTGCTGCTGGTTTTGTTACTGTGATGATGCAGTTTTTTTTCTTTATCACTGCCTTTATTGCTTTATTTCTTTCTTTCTTTTTCTCTCTCTATTTCTCCGTCAGTTTGGTGCAATGAATGTATTGCATGTGTGGAGTGTTAGTACTGGATGCTTTTGTAGGTATCTGCATAGGTCCATGTGATGGCCTCTGCACCAATTGTAAGGCAGCATTTGCTAATTGCATGCAGCCAGTTGTGTACTGATTGCATGTCTCACTGTGATTTCAGGACAGTGCTATAAAAGGGTATGTGAGATAGGCATTGCCCTTTCAGATTGTAAGGGCGTGGGCCATGCTGGTATGCTGTCGACAGTGTTTTGTGACTGTGAAGGTTAGTAAGTCTCTCATGATTCATGCTGTGTTGTAAATTCAGGTTGCTGCATTTCTCTCACCTGTTCCCTGTAGTGAGTGTGTATGCATACTGACACCTACAACTATATTTCCATATGTATTAATATATATATATATATATATAAATATATATATATATATATATATATATATATATATATATATATATATATATGTGTGTGTGTACATATACATACTTTCATATATGTACATTAGCTTACATTATTAAGTACAAGCTAACAATTAGCAGGGCTGTTTCTGTTAACACTAAACTAGTATGGGAATCCAGTAATTGGGACAGTAAAAGTCTACCTGACATGCTTTGGGAAGTACACATCCTATATTGCCTTTATCTTCATTCCTACTATTACATGTTCTACTTATTTTAGCACTATATTCCTGTTTGAGAGTCTTGGCTTAGTGGTAGGTCATACAGACTAGTGTTACAATGGTCTTGTGGTAGGGCCTAATAGTATGCTTTTATTTTGCTTTCAAATTGAGTACAGGGCCTGTCAATCAAAGTGCTGAAGGCACCTTTAAGCAGTTGAAAGGGTTAGTAAGTCTCACAGGAGTCAGGCTGTGTTGCAGATTCTGGTTGCTGCATTTATCTTCACTGTTTCCTGTAGTGAGTGTGTATGAATATGGACACCTACCACTATCTTTCATATGTATTAATATATATATATATATATATATATATATATATATATATATATGTATGTGTACATATACATACTTTCATATATGTACATTAGCTTACATTATTAAGTACAAGCTAACAATTAGCAGGGCTGTTTCTGTTAACACTAAACTAGTATGGGAATCCAGTAATTCGGGCATTAAAAATCTACCTGACATGCTTTGGGTAGTACACATCCTATATTGCCTTTATATTGATTCCTACTATTACATGTTATATTTATTTTAGCACTATGTTCTTGTATGAGAGTCATGGCGTAGGGGTAGGTCATATAGCCTAGTGTTACCAAGGTCCTGGGTTCGGGACTGACAGTGGGAATTTATTTTTCTTTCGAAATGAGTACAGGACCTGTCAATTAAAGTGCTGAAGGCACCTTTACGCCGTTAAAAGGGTTAGTAAGTCTCACAGGAGTCAGGCTGTGTTGTAGATTCTGGTTGCTGCATTTATCTTCACTGTTTCCTGTAGTGAGTGTGTATGAATACTGACACCTACCACTATATTTCATATGTATTAATATATATATATATATATATATATATATATATATATATATATATATGTGTGTACATATAATACTTTCATATATGTACATTACCTTACATTATTATGTACAAGCTAACAATTAGCAGGGCTGTTTCTGTTAACACTAAACTAGTATGGGAATCCAGTAATTCGGGCATTAAAAATCTACCTGACCTGCTTTGGGTAGTACACATCCTATATTGCCTTTATATTGATTCCTACTATTACATGTTATATTTATTTTAGCACTATGCTCTTATAGGAGAGTCATGGCTTAGTGGTAGGTCATACAGACTAGTGTTACCAAGGTCCTGGGTTCGAGACTGGCAGTGGGAATTTATTTTTCTTTCGAAATGAGTACAGGACCTGTCAATCAAAAGTGCCAAAGGCACTTTTAAGCACTTAAAACCAGGTCTGCGCTCGTTTGCACGGAGCTCACGCATGCGCACTGGCAGTTAGCTCCGCGCACACAAGCGCACACCCGTGCTATTTTCTTTGAAAGAAAAGAAAAAGGGGTGACAGGAAAGTGGTGAAAAAGGGGTCACAAAGAGGGTAAGATAGTAGGGAAACAAGCTTGGGATTTGCAGGAAGGATGTAGGTGAGGCCCATAGCTGCCCATGTCTTTCTCAGCAACAGCTATGCATTTGTATGTAATTTGGTGTAACATTTGAAACCTTCCACCCCTGAGAGAGGTGTTAGGACAACATTAATACCTGTTGTACAGCCAATTGTAATTAACAGTTTCAATGTCCAGCGGACATGTGTGCAACATGGATAGCTATGTATGGGGCGTAATTTTTTTGTGGGTACAGAGTGCCCTTTTTTTTTTTTTTTTTATCAGGTGAGAGTGGTATGTCAGGTGAAGGTAGTCGGTATAGCTGGGGAGGTAGGTTGGGTAGGTTAACAGACAAGACAGACAAGACGCATACAGGGGCGGTGTATGACACGTGGGGGGGTTACACAATTAACGGGGACGGAGGTTGGGATATCCAGGGCACATGAGCCCACAGATGGCAACAGTGGAACTGATATCCCCACCCATAGGCAGTTGCCACTGTTCCTACACAGCCCAGAACGGGGCTGTGCTGGGGGCTGTGCAGGCAGGACAACGGGCATGCCCGTAAGCTGTGCCACCCGGGCCTCAAGCTGGCATAGGGGCCCAAGAACAGAGTCTTGAATCTCCCTTCGCACCACAGACCGGACACCTTGGAGGGTGAGTGGACGGGCTTCTCCGGCCACGCTTGCAGAGGGGACACAGGCCCCATCCCCTGCAGCGCTTCCACCCGAAGGTGGCACAGGGCCACCGGAGGAGGGTCCGGCCTGGGCACTAGTGCCAGGTGCAGTCGCCAGATGAGGTGGGAGAGGTGGGTCCGCTGGGACCCGCCTTCCCAAGCGTTCTAGGTTTGTGAGTATGTTATGTTAGTTTGGGTTAGTAGCATATTATTCCATTCAAATTAGTTGTAACAGCATGCATTGGTATTCCCATTAAACAAACACCCAGATATTAACACCATTGAACAACAGGCATATCAATATCACATGCATTATTTGAACAGAAATATACAATCAAACAACATGCAGGGTTGATTAATGGCAACAGGCCATCATGTTTGCAGGTATGAACAGGGCACATGCAACAATGGACATGCATATATTTTTGAAACGACAGGACAAATGTCCATGGTTAGTGAAATGTTCACATACCAATATTTAGTGAGTTTTTTAATTTGCAATTATAGGGTGGGGTGGAGAAAGAAAATGATGACACATTCATAAATTATACATTAATATACATTTGTAATAGAAACACAATTAACTTGTGGGTGATAGTTTCCAAATGATTTTTAATTGACTGTCATACTAGACCTGTTACAGATACATCACTATCCTAGTTATTTTGAATTTGATCAGATACATCATCCTGCTACACTTTGATGACAGGGCAGGGGACAACTATGGATGTTTAGTATGTCAGACAATCATTCATTCTATCTGAAAATTGTTGACTGTCATCACCATATACAGATTTTGGCTTAAACATTCAAGATTCAGACACATTGAAATCAGTTTGGGATGTTACTTTTTAATTCCCACATGCATTTAGTTCTGTAGAACCACACTGAGGCTTATATATTCAGGAGTTATTACTACTTTATTTATTGATACATGACCCTTTCTGTCACTCTCACACATCCTGCTATTTCACAGTTCAGATTGGTACTTCTAGGCTTTGTTCACATATTAGACCTGTGGTGATTCAAACACTTTCCAGCAGCCTCACTTCTGTCATGATTCAGCATTTCAACAGGGGATATATCTCACATGTGATTAACTCAGCTTCTGAAGCTGTACTCTTGAGACTACTGCAGGTTATACTACATTTAATTAATGGTGGGACTTCTGTATTACAGAACTATTTATTTCTATCAATTATATTTCCAGTTTCACTTGCATACTGATGAACTTGTTGCAGCCATACCTGCAGACTTTCACTTGTTGCTTGCACATTCTATTACTTTTAATCAATACACTGCAGTGTTCTGCTACGTGCTACACTATAATATTTATTTACAAGTACTAGGTGGGGTTACTAACCTGCATGGTGGAGCAGCCGCACCAGCCTGCGGTCATGTGCCCTGCGATTCGCAGAGCGGACACCTGCAGCTGTAATACAAAACAAGTAATATTGGAATACACATCTCCATGGTATCAGCTAGTTGAATTCCTTACATACATAAGTAAAATGTAACTTACTCAGTAGTGGGGCGTTGGGCATATCCTGGGCCTCCTGAATCCATTGGGTCAACTGGTCTTCTTTACGTCGCTTCAGGTCCGCATGGTGGTGACGGACCTGCTCACCAGTACGTGGAATCCCAGTAGCACTAGTGAGATCATGAGCCAACTGGTCCCATGCCTCCGCCCTGTATGCTCCCCATGAGACCTGGCCCTGCATGAGTTGGGCCTCATGATGGTGAACTAGGAGCCAGACCATATATCTGGACTCCTCAACACCCCACCTCTGTGCTCGAAAGCAACATCCCTCCCCTACTCCACTCATTCTGCCTGCAGGTCTATTCTACAATCGTTTATGCTGTGTATTCCCACCTATGGGACTTATATATGCCGATTTTCCCGCACATTTCTATGATTGGCCGTTTTGGAATTGTATCTACTTCACAGAAACTGCTTTATCATGCTCCATTTTGGATTACATCCTATATATATGCTATTTCTGCATTTCTAAGTACTACTGTCATGGCTTAGTGGTTTAGTACCTTGACTCTACTGCATGGTATCCTGGGTTCGAATCTGACCACTGATTTTTAATTTTTATGACTGTCTAGAAATGAGTACAGGACCTGTCAATCAAACATGCCAAAGGCACTTTTAAGCACTTAAAACCAGGTCTGCGCTCGTTTGCGCGGAGCTAACACATGCGCACCGGCGGTTAGCTTGTGGGCGCGGCGCGCACCTCCGCGCAAACGGTGTGTGCTGGGTTAAACCTTAATTGGCTAGTAACACGCATGTTAAGCTAAGCACAGCTAGTTGCACACAGTTTGAGCCTGTTAAACCAGTGCTTAGCTACGGGCAAGCAATTTGCAGCCTTTGAAACACTACTCAGCTACGGGCACTCTGTCTCACAGCAGCTTAGCTATCAGTACATTTATAAATATTTTTATTATTGTATTACTTGAAAATATATGCTCCATTTCATTCCATTTTACAAAAGGAAATACTTTTACATTTGTACAATACTGTCAGGGGCCTTTTTAGTGCTTATTTACAAAAAAAAAAAAAAGGTTGTTGTGTGGGCTCGAACCTTGCCTGCCTGCTCTTAAGCCGACAACTCTACCGCTATGCTATTACTTCTTGGCTTACTTTGCATATTTAGTTCTTATATCCTTTTCCCACTGATTGCTAACTGCAGTTGCGCTAGTAGCACACCCGCGCACACGAGCGCACGCAGTAGCAAACATTTACGGGGTTTTAAAAAAAATAAAACAGTTTTCATTTTCATTTTATAACATCTGTTCACTTTTTACATTGCTGGTCTGTGGGGGCATGTGTTGTGTAGTGTGTTTATTCACATTTCCATGGCCTCTCTCGTGGCTGTTTACTTTCTGCCATTCTAGACTTCCGGGGACGTGCCTGCTTGCAGGGCTTCGCCTACGGACACGCCCCCTACTGTCTTACACGGACTGTGTAAGAGTTACAGTGTGATTCAGCATGCCTCATGCACCTCATGCATATGCATGACATGCTGACATCACACCGTTTAACTGCAGCCTCCGTGTAAGAGTTATAACTCTTACACGGAGGCTTCCTGAATTTGGCCCTAAGTAGTTTTCATTGCAGTACTGTGATAATTAGAACTGTAGTTTAGAAAACGTGGCAGTATAAAACAAGATGCAACAGTGTTTAAAGCATGACAGGGTTGATTCTTTCTGACTGACATAAGTACAGCCAGCCTCAGTTACTGTCTTGTGTGCAGGCCATTCCGACATCCTCCTTGACTGCTCCCTTGACACGTGCAGATGGACACTTTAGACTTGTGGACTGTGATAACTCCAGGGCCTGCTGACTCCTTTCACTTTACATACCTTACAGTCCTCTGCACTATAGATCACTGCATCTGCTGCAAGCCACTCATTATTTGTATTTTTTTTTCTTTTTTATGATGTCAGCAAATTTCCATTCCTTTTGTAATGTTTTAAAACAAAAACTTCATACCATGATCAGAAACTTCAGAGCACCACGCAGTTCCCATGGTTGTGAGAAAGGTTACAGGAAATAAAATTTAAAGTTTATAACTATGTCTTTACTGTATCTAGTTACAGGAACATAATTGATTGTACTGAAAGCAAAAACACCTGCAGCCCAGAAGGCTGTGTTAGTCCCAAAATTAACTGCATCTACTAGGAAGCAGCCCTTTATAGCTTATCATCCACTGAGCTTCATCTAAAATGCATCTTCTTCACTTGGCTATTACATTCAACTACAGTACATTATTGCAAATAGTCCAACACTGACTCTTTAAGTGCATTCTGTATATTACAGCCAGTGTATCTGAATATTTTTTAAATATAAATGTCCAGTTTCATCTCAGTTCTGCAGCCCATTCCTGTTTTCTCCCCCTACATTCCAGTTCCTGTTGTCATTAGTGCCAGTAAATAAGTTCCAATTAGACAATCTGTGTAGGGCTAGGGAATGTTAGGGTCATGTAGGGCACTGAAGGGCATAACCTGTGTTGGTCATATTCCTTGGTGTTCTCTGTTTGCAGTGCACTAGATTTGGGTTCATATTATCCTATATATGTAAACCTAAGGTACTGCCACGTAACAGCTTACACTTGCTGTGCACGTCTGCAGAGTTGGCTGGCCTGTACAAGGTGACACTACACTACAACTTTGCTTGTGTCATTCCTTACCTGTCCATGAGAGGTATTGTCCTGTTCTACTACATCTGACTCTTCCATGCCAACCCACATGTGCCAAGGATGCTAATCAGTCCACCAACTGAGCAGGCATCTGTGTTAGTGGTGTACCTCCATTTAGCGTAATGTGTCCCTTCTAGGAAACATGCGTTTCACTGTCCTAGTGGGGCAGTTTAGCTTGCTTAATACAGCTCAAGAAGCATGTTTTGTGTTGGCTTCCTTACAGTCCCTTGCAGAACTGTGTCATGATACTTGCAAAGCTTGCTTTTTCCCTGTGAGTTTTGTTTTTACCAGCTTCACTACAGGAGCCCTAACAACTTCTACCAATAAACTTTAACTACTATATTTACACTTCCTCATGGGTATAAATTATTAACTGGGAATATGCTTGATATCCCAGATGCCACTATGGAGAAAAGAGTGTTATGGCACTGCCTGTCATTTTGGTAAACTGGTTTTAAATAAGTGGAACAAATGCTTGGAGAAACCAGGTGTGGAAAGTGGAAGTGAGTGCTCAGTGCCATCTACCCCATCAGGGTTAAGGGTCGAGGACACGCCACTAGGGAATGTCTCCTAGTGAAAGCCAGCAAGCAAGGTTATGACATAGACAACTCTGCAACACAAAGTGTGCGATGTCTGTGAAAAGGGTCACTTTCTGGGAAGTACACCTTAATGCCCAAACTCATGCAGATAGTGGTTGGTATGACAATGAAGAAAGCCTGCAATGACCATTAGACAGATGGATCTGGATTCAAATTACCTCAAAAAAACTGCAGTTATTTAATGTGTTGCCAGTAACACTAATGGGGTGATATGAAGTGCTGTGCCATATAGGATAGTGACATGAATGCATTACGGATGTACCAAGACAGTAGAGGGTCAAATGGACAGCAGCTAGCAAGCACATCGTAGTTTAGGAACAATGACCCAAGGAAATGTGTATCTTTTCCATTGAGCTTCTGCTTAATTTGCTAGTAATGCATATACACTGTCAAGTTTCTAGAAATAGAGCCATACACAATAACAATAATTTAATGGGTCTTTCACAGCAGTGAATGCAGAAAATTAAACTTAGCATTGTGATCTTTACAAAGCATTCACTGACTTACCAAATGTGTAAGCTTAAATCAATTACCTAAGAACTGTAAATGTCAGAGCAGCAATCCAGTCATATTCCCTAATGTTAAAAATGCATTTGTCTGTTATGCATCAGCAAGGTAAAGTAGTTTACCATCTTTTATAGATGTTACCCCAGAGACAACTTTGATTTAGTAAGTTCTTATACTTATTTTTGTTGTACACCTGTGCCATTTTCCTTGGCATTGGCAGAGTCAGATTGTAAAAAGTCCAGCTTGTTTCAAAGTTGCTGGGAATTACTTGTATTCTAAAAGTAATGTTAGATTGCTAACCTTCTCTGTAGTTACTGAGGTACGTTCTATCCCAGCTACTATTACATTTTATTCTGGTTATGAGGATATATTTAACCTCTTTTGTGACCCTACAGTTGGTGTAGAAATTATGCCGAACTATAGCGTGTCTTTCATTAGCAACAAACAGGGCCAAGGTTGTATGGACTAAACTGATTTTGAGTATGAACATATAATTTCCAGTTTTTTACAATGGAGAGGGGGTGAGATAAAAGCTGACCTTAAACAGCGTAACTTTTCTATCTTATAGATACTTGTTTGCTGGGATTGGCTTAGCTTGCTACAGAAATGTGTACTTAAATGGTCTCTCACCTGTAAACAGTATAATTTTGGGCATATAGTAACCAAGCTCACGGTAGAGGAGAAACTCTAGCTCCCAACATTTTGTTTAAGAAATCTATAATGCTGTGTGTTATACTCCTACCTGCTCTCACATGCATTATGATTGTGTACATAACACGTGGCATTATGATTGTGTACTGAACACGTGGCAGGGAAATTGAATTATTATTAACAAAAGTACGTCAAATTTCCATCTCCATTTATTACTAAACTATTTTTTGTGTTCTACCTGTGTCCATGGTTTTGGATGAGACTGTCATACATTACTATGCACACATTGCATGCTCACATTACTATGTACACATTGCATGCTCACATTACTGTGCACACATTGCATGCTCACATTACTGTGCACACATTACTGTGCACACATTGCATGCTCACATTACTGTGCACACATTGCATGCTCACATTACTGTGCACACATTGCATGCTCACATTACTGTGCACACATTGCATGCTCACATTACTGTGCTCACATTACTGTGCACACATTGCATGCTCACATTACTGTGCACACATTGCATGCTCACATTACTGTGCGCACATTGCATGCTCACATTACTGTGCGCACATTGCATGCTCACATTACTGTGCGCACATTGCATGCTCACATTACTGTGCGCACATTGCATGCTCACACTACTTTGTACACATTGCATGCTCACATTGCACGCTCACATTACTATGTACACATTGCATGCTCACATTGCACGCTCACATTACTATGTACACATTGCATGCTCACATTGCACGCTCACATTACTATGTACACATTGCATGCTCACATTGCATGCTCACATTACTATGTACACATTGCATGCTCACATTACTATGTACACATTGCATGCTCACATTACTATGTACACATTGCATGCTCACATTACTATGCACACGTTGCACGCTCACATTACTATGCACATGTTGCATGCTCACATTACTATGCACACATTGCTTGCTCTTAAGATGTGATTGATTACTACTTGAAAATCGAAGATTCTTTGGCAAAAAATGTATTTCGTGATGATAGGTCTGTGGAAGAGATAAAGACATTATAGGCACAGCAGGGCAAACTCTCCCTTGTGCAAAATGTTTTAAGCAGCTGTAGGAGGTTTGACTATGCTGTTCCCTTTTTCTAAAATATATGATAAGAATTTGTGTTTCAGACCTCTGTAAAGGTTTGAAATTTGTTATCTAGAGTGAATATAAGCCTCCTATGTAGGAATATTTCTTATAATACATTGTTTTCCTATTCCTACACTGATATATTACTATTTACTACAATGCATTCTAAGCATTTCCTTTTAATTATTGACGTCCGTAATCTGGGTGATAGTATCATAAAACATTATTTTTGTCTTGTACTGTCTAAGGACCATTTACTATAAGCCAACGTCCAGCCTCAAGAGGCAACTCCTACTTCCAAGAGGGCAAATCCGGCTTAGCTGGTGAAGAATTAATGGATATCCAGCTGACTGTCAAGATTCCTCTTAAAGTAGCTAGGAATAGCCCTCTGTCTAATATGTGTAGGTGATTTTTTTTTCCAAAGATGGTTCAAAGTTCCAGAAACATTAGTAAAGTCAGTGCAGGCTATGTACAAGGACCCAATGATACAAGTGCAAAGAATGGAATGTTGGGGCTCGTAGAAGGGTTCATATCTGTGGCTACTACTTTTCATATTGGTGATGGACTACATTAGCATACAGGTTGGAGGGGAAAGATCAACAAAGTTGCTATATGCAGACAATGTGGCATTACAGACGGACTCTGAGCAAGAACTTCAACAAAGGATAGGGGAATGGAATGCAAAACTAAAGGCACGTGAGATGAAACTGAGTACTGATAAAGACAGTTGTAATGGCAACAAATGTGATAAAATCACATGAAGCTAAGAACTGAGATAGAAGGGAAAATGGTCCAACAGGTTAACAACTTCAAATATCTTGGGAGGGGTGGTTGAGGAGAAATCAAGTCTGAATGAGGAGGTCAAAGCTAGAAGCTGAAGGGCTGCAGCCAACTGGCACAGAGTGTCAGGGTGGTATTTAAAGGAAGAATGCCTAAAGAAGGTGAAAAACAGGGGGGGGTGGAAACTGATGTTGAGGCAGACCAGTTGCTAGTGGTGATGGAAATGAAGTGCCTGAAGTAATGGTAAGATGTAAATTGTGAGACAGATGAAGAAGTGAGAACATCAGAACAGAAGCTCCAGTACCTCCAATTGCAGAGGTCAAAGAGAACAGATTACTGTGGTTTGAGCACCTGTGCTGGAATGCAAAAGACAATATGATGAAAAGACAAGTTGGGACAGTCAGAAAGAAGGGAAGAGACAAGTTGGGACAGTCAGAAAGAAGGGAAGAGAGAGAGTATTTCCCAATGACTGGATTGTGTGAGAAAAGGTCTGCAAAAGGCAGGCATAACAGTCGGAGAAGGTATGAGAGTGGCATTTAATTAAGAAATTGTGATTGGTGATACTACACTTCAACATCATGTGGAGGAAAAGGGGACTGATAGTGATGTGTGAGCATTGGGAGATGAATCAATCCTGCCACTTGGTTCCAACTATTTGTTAAAGGAAATGTACATGTCTGGGTGCTTCTGAAGTTGCTCAGTTTGTAGAGATGAAGATGAAGAGAGTAGGGCCCTTCTGTGGCATGACAAATCAGGCATTGATTGCCATATAAGAATGTATAAGAGAGTACAGTGATGTACTTTCTAACCTGCCTTGGTGGCTTAGCATATTTATTTTTTTTTTCCATCAGAAAATTTTAGTTCTTAAGTTACTCTCTCTTTAGCCACAGTCTGAGTGTTGGTTTTGCCCCCTGCTGAATGGAAGACAGCAATCATCATCCACCTTCATAAAGGAGGTACAGCAATAGACCCTAGAAATTACAGACCCATAAGTTTAACCAGCCTTATCTGTAAGGCCATGGAACAAATCATCATGGACCTTAAAATAAGGATATAGGTGATCTGCAAACCCTTGATCTGACACAGTTTGGTTTTGTCAAATGCAGGCCATGCCTCTTAAAGCTGGTGAACTTCCTCAAAAACATCACCAGAACCATAGATGAAGGCAAATCTGTGCATACAGCCTACCTTGACTTAGCCAAGGCCTTCGACACAGTCCCACTTTGGGGCATCATTGATAAACTCTCTCAGTTGAATATCAACCCTTATGTTGTCAGGTGGGTTGCTAACTGGCTTACTGTCAGATCACACTCAGTCAAAGTTGGGGACTTTACCTTAACCAGCAGACTTGTCAACAGCGGAGCTGCACAGTGGTCAGTTTTGGGCTCCCTGTTGTTTGGAATATACTTCTCAAAAGTTCAGGTGAAAACAGAGGAGCTGTGGCTGACTGTTGACAACTGCAAATTAGGTGTAATCATTGAATCTCCAGATGATGTCAATATACTTCAAGAGGGACTTACACAAACCAATGATTGGTGTCAAAACTGTGGATTTAGTGCATTTTTAGCACTGAGTTTATTATCCCCTTTGGTAAAAACAATATCCCTGCAGACTATAAATAATAACACCCTAAGTAACAAATCAGTAGTGAGAGACTTGGGAATGCAAGTTGACTGTAGCCTAAACTTTGACCAACATATGTCTACTGTGGTAAGGAAGGTATTTTATGTTACATACCTCATTAGCAAAGTCATTGCTTCAAGAGTGAAAGAGTTCATAACTCCCCTGTACTTGACCCTCATCAGGCCAATAATTGAGTTCTATGCTCCCTTTGGTATGTACCTTACTGGGCAGCTACAGCAACTTCAAAGACTTCAGAGATTTCTAACCAAGAAAATTTAGGGTCTCCAGTACATCATACATTGGCAGAATGAAGTCAGTCATTGTACCCAGTAGCATACAGACTACTTAGAGCAGACTTGTGCCTGGCCTACAGAGCAATCCTAGATCCAAACCTAATGTGAATGCTCTACATCTGCAAGTCAAATGGGACAAGGGTCACCCACTCCAAGGACTTTAACCTGGCCTGCGACATAAGCAGGACTTGCTGGAAAGACAGATGTCTCAGAGGTTGCCGGTCCTCTAGAATAGGCTATCAATTCACATCAAGCAGAGCCCATCTATGATCCTGGTTTAAGCATAGCCTGGATGACTGTATGGGAAACTGTAAATTCTTGCTGGGGATTTCAACTATGACCCTCCCCAATATGGGCAATTGTTGCTAACTAAGATCTCACGTTTGGGCAAGATCCTTTGTTTGTTCTCTCTAGTAATTATATTGGGTACACATGGCTAGGTTTATAAAGACATTTGGGTCAATAGCCTAGTAACCACTTATGAACCTACAGTTTAATGTTTCAAGTACTAGGCTGTAAAGACCTTCATGTGATAGCCTAGTAACCACATACAAAAGTACTAGGCAAAAAACACACACACACACACACACACACACACACACACACACACACACACACACACACACACACACACACACACACACACACAAAGCACCAAAGCCCATAAATTCAAATCAAATTTTTAATATAAAACTAAAACTAAGCACTTTTAAAATGTATGACAGTACCAGGGACTCATCAGCTGATAAAGTCCCTAATATTGTCGTATGGAATGAAAACTATTAGTTCTATAATAGTTCTTACACTAATAAATCTCAAAAGAATTTACATGTTTGGTGCATTTTTTTTTATTGCTCAGTTTGTATTTTTCATTTTCTTGATTTATAAATACTAGGCTAGAAGCCCTTGCTGGCCATTTTAAACCTAGCCAATTTCTGTTTTAGTGCTTGAATTAAACTATCCCATTTGGTGTTAGATTTCCCTTTCCCTTCCCATGGTCAATAATTATATATTATCCCCAGTGAGAATAAATGGGATCATATCATGAATAATTTGAGGGAACCAATGTATGGGATAAAGTATTTAGGAGCTGCCTCTGTCCATTAGTATTACAGGTGGCAGTGGTAGGGTAAATGTTCTATTACTCCTCCATAGATCCAAGTTGTTCTTTAATATGGACAGGGATGAGCTTCATTTTAAGTGAATGAGGAGTCTGTTCCAGAGCAGTGATATCCTCTGTGAGATATAACTGTCCCTCCAGACAATTCTGATAATGATGTAGAAGAGGTTTACATCCTTAGACTGAGTATTTCTGATGTAATTTGAATTGCTATGTGCAGTAGGTCCACTGGTATTGGGACAGAGGATGCCTTGTATGCCAGACACAAGTCACCTCAGGGTCTGTAGGATGTGGAGTATAATGACAGGGCTTTGAATCATTCTGTGTAGAGCATATTGTTTAGGCATTCTATCCTGTTAGTAAGATATCTCTGTAGGCATTCTTGTTATTGCATTTGTTTGGGCAGATGCATGCTAAAAGGGACATTATACTCTATTTATTTTATTTTAATTTATCTTGCTGACTGAGTTAATCCCAATAGGTTGGTTGCGTCTCTTCAGGCAAGACCCAAGGCAGTAGGGAAATTTGACCTGGGCATCGAGAACTTCCCCCTCCACTTCTCAGTAGGTGCTGTGGGATCACCAGCACCTGAGCTACTACCAACTCAAGCAGGTTGGGACCTTGGTTTAACATCTCATCCAAAGGATGACACACCAGGAGTGCAGTACCCCCTTGTACTACACTGCAGTGTCAGAAATTCTTCTACTTGATGTGGGAAGAGAACCCACAGCCTTCTGTTCCAAAGGCCTGTGTTCTACCACTTGTGCCACTGATACACAATGATATACACTATGTGATACATTTGGATAGACAAAAAGGAGCATTGTATTCTGTAAATGGTGTGAAGGATGAGTATAGAGGAATCATGAATTTCAACTTGGATGAGATGCCTTTATATTAATTGTACCAGACAAAAGGATTTCTTCACCATTGTTGCAGCAAAGGTGTCCAAAGGATAGAGTTACCTAAGAAGGTGGTAAATATCTCTGACTGAATCAAGCTAGAGAGGGGGGTAGGGTGGTGCCTATACTCAAGGTACTAGAAAAGTCACGTTTGTCAAATATGGCAGTAGTGTACTTTTCTGAATTTTTAATACATACCCATTATCCTATAGTGATGTGCAGCATGGTTAATGCGTATCCATTATCCTCTAGTGATGTGCAGTGTGGTTAATACATACCCATTATCCTCTAGTGATGTGCAGTGTGGTTAATACATACCCATTATCCTCTAGTGATGTGCAGTGTGGTTAATACATACCCATTATCCTCTAGTGATGTGCAGTGTGGTTAATAAGTATCCATTATCCTCTAGTGATGTACAGTGTGGTTAATACGTACCCATTATCCTCTAGTGATGTGCAGTGTGGTTAATAAGTATCCGTTATCCTCCAGTGATGTGCAGTGTGGTTAATATGTATCCATTATCCTCCAGTGATGTGCAGTGTGGTTAATAAGTATCCATTATCCTCCAGTGATGTGCAGTGTGGTTAATATGTATCCATTATCCTCCAGTGATGTGCAGTGTGGTTAATAAGTATCCATTATCCTCCAGTGATGTGCAGTGTGGTTAATATGTATCCATTATCCTCCAGTGATGCGCAGTGTGGTTAATAAGTATCCATTATCCTCCAGTGATGTGCAGTGTGGTTAATATGTATCCATTATCCTCCAGTGATGTGCATCGTGGTATATGAAGTTGTGTGAACAGCAGCATGCAGCACAGTCATCTTTTTTTTTTGCTTTGTGAGATGACTCATGTTACTGTATGCTCTGTCATACTATAACATAAGAGTTATGTGAAATTATTTACAATACCTGCATGGAGGATGGTGCTGAAGGTCTTGGTCGGACCTGTGTGGACTGTGTAGACTCCATCCACAACTTTGGTGACCTTTCATAGCAGTTGCCTTATTTTAGTAGGCATGTGACTTGGCCTTGTCAAAAATAAACTGATATGTGTCCAGGTCAATAAAAGTTTTAATGTCTGTCTGATATAATGAATTCAGTGGTCTTGCTTATAAGACTTGTTAGGCTAATCTGTCCTTAGAGTGTGACAGAACTACTGTTGTGTGGGGGCATCACAACCGCCATTTTTCAAGCTTCAGAGACATGATGTCTTCAGCATGTTAAGGAGAGGTTAAGAGCGGGTGTGTTTTGTAGTTATTAGGAAACCATGGATGTACTATTAGCATTGGAGAGGGCAATTAGGAGTTGGTCCATGGTAATCACATGAGGGAGCAAGGACTTTGAATCTGTGGAAGTTTAGTAAATGTAGCTGCGGTGTTTTTTTTTTTTTTTTTTTTTTTTAACTATTTTCCCAGTTGGCTCACCTGGTTAATAATGTGTCCCTTTGCAAAGATGACCTGGGAGTAATGTCTGGCTACGTGGCTTGCTCAGTCACAAAGTTTGCAAATGAAGGTAGAAGAAATAAAACCTTGTACCCTTGACTACAGGGCTACTTTTCTGCTGGAGCTGAAGAAGGATTTGGGATTTCAGTTGCTATTTTCAGTTTATGCGTAGCTTTGACTTTCCTGAAAGGGAGTTTTTCAATTCTTTACTGGAACATTGTATATGCAAACTATAGTAATCTGTTTATGACTGGAACATTTTATAATGTGGATAGACTACCACCATTTTGGTTTATTTTTTGAATTTACAGCTATATATTTGGGATTGTTGGGAACTGTGTGGTCTATGTTGTTTAGTAGATGTGAATAAAATTTTGAAGTTTAGGTAACTGCAGAGGGTTGAACCAAAAGAGCGTAACAACGAACAAGAACACTATGAGAGAAGGCGTTTAAAAATAAACAGGCGTCATTAACCCATTGCAAACATACTTCATTCACAGATGTTAAACTCTATAATTACTGGATGATGTGTTAAAATAAAAACAGTGAATGATAGTTTATCATTCACTGTTTTTATAACATTTTCAACACATCACATATATGATTAAATAATCCAGTAATTATAGAGTTTAACATCTGTGTAAATATTTTGATGAATGGCAACAAAGTATCACTTGCTGTCTATGCCTATAGAGGCACTCTTCTATTACCTTTATCAAGGCTTATGTTGTTTGCAATGGATACTACTTTAAGGGGTAACCTTTTACAACTAATTACTAAATGCACTTTTTTTTCAAATTGGTTATATATATATTTTTAAGAAAATGTCATTTGTCTTCTTGTTTGTCTGAGGAAGGCTAAAAATATTTGATTTAGAAAAAGCTAACATTTAATTTGGAGTCATTCAACGCCTTGTGGTTAACTGCAGAGGGTTCATGGGAAGTAGAATTTCTGCATGCTCTTGTCTTTGTACATTTAAGTAGATTTGCCTTTTTTTATGCTCTCAAGTTCTGATGTCATTTGAAGACAATGTTGCAGCCATTAAAGCTGACAAATGCTCGAATGTTTATGGCCAGGGCTGGAGAAAGGAAAGGACTGGTGTCGAAGGGGACAGTTTGTTAGGACAAGATCTAGAATGTTAAGACCACTGGTAGTTAGGTTGACTGAGTTTTAAGAAGTTAACATTTATTGGGTAAAATAATTATTATACATGTCCATTGTTGGCAGACTAGGCATTCTGATTAATAGCTGGGTTATCAAAATCCTCCAATGTTAAGGAATTTGTGTTGATGTATAATTCTGTGAGCCCATTTAGAAAACTTTCATGGTTTGTTAGTGGACATGTAGTGTGATGAGATATATATTAGTATACTATAAAGAAGACACTTTTTATTTAGCGTGAGGGTCCCCAGTTCAGTTTGTGGTCACCAGGAGTCCGTCTGAAAATAATGTCTGACCAGTCCTGACACATCCCTGCAGTTTCCTGTAGGCCTGAAAGTATGCTAGGCACTGATCCTGATATAGTAGGAATGCCATCTTTACACTGAAACCATGTTTTTGTTACAGCACAAAAATGGAGTGTGGAAGTTGCAGGAATGCTCAAGATCTAGTAATTTTTTAAGACCTCTGTCATTGAGTAGATCAACCTTAATATTGTCAAAACTGGAATTTTTACATTGCTTTTGCTACATTAAGATGTCCAGTAGGTAAACTTTGCCTAAAAAGGCAGTATATGGGGCAGTGATGTCTTTTGACTGTGTAAAAGGCATGTCTCAAAAGGTGCAGGTCATGTCTTATGATGCAAGTAGATCTGTTACTAATCTTGTCCTAAGTTGACAAATACTGGATCTCTCTCTCTAATGACACTGGCAACATAGCCAGTATCTTTGTAAGAATTATCAGTTAAGGTGATGGTAGGAATCACCTCAAGAACAGCATCATAACTTGCATTAGACATAAACATTATAAGATCCAACATGCTTTGCTGCATGTTCCTCTTGGTTATGTACCCCCACTCATACAAACCCACATTGGCCACTACCAAGTCATAGTTATATCTGTGTGATGTGTGGGACCTGAAGCTCTCGCAGATCCCAAAGCCTGAAAGACAGCTAATTATCTCTCTATTCTTATCCAGTCTGCTGAGCTATGATGGCATTTCTAATTAGGCTTTAACCCCACCCCTTTTGACTGATGTGAGAGCCTACATCACCACAGGACCCTGGTGTAGGTTTAGAAGGGCCTACATCACCACAGGGTCCTGGTGTATGTTTAGAAGGACTTGTATCAAGGATCAGTAAGATGTCTTCAGACAGATTATGTGCCTTAATCAGTGTTTTTAGTTTCTGGCACTGAATTTCAAATATGCTTAATATGTATTGATTACTGTTTTTTATCTTGTGTGCTTATTTCAAGCTAGTACACAAATATACTATTTTTTTTCATTGACTTAACTGATAAAGTTTACCAATATATGATCTACTAGAGTTACTAAAACATTATTATTCATTGGGCACACAATTCAAAATCAGTCCACAACATAAACTGCTGGTAAGTTCTGATCTAGTTTTTGTGCAGACAGTTTTACCAAGGTTTTCACAGCCCAGCTCTGTGCCAATAAATGCTTTAAACAATATGTAGAAGACCTGGCACAAAAGATGCAGGTCATTCCTCTGATGTACAAGTGGTCTGTCGGTCATCCTGTCCTGTCCTAAACTAATATATATTGGATTTCCCCTGAATGACACCTGCTAGGATACAGCAATGGCTTCATCCCAAGTCAAAATAGTGACTTTAGTGCCATAACAGCCAGTTGAGGGGGTGGGGGTGAGGGGTAGGAGTGTGCAATCAGCACTTGTTCACCTATATGTGGGGGAAGAGGGATGGCTGCCCAGTTGGCTCCTTTGCCACATGCAGGTGGAGGTTTGCATAGGACAAAGTAACAATGACATATGCTTGGCTTACAGAGCCTGCGATGACAGCCCTCATTATTTTGTGTGTGGGAGTGCTCTGCTAGATCACAGAGAACATAACAGGCCCACTGCAGTGATGAGGGAACTTATGCCAGCCACCAGGGGTGGTGCTTAGTCTTAATGCAAGCAGCAATGTCTAATTATCTGATGTGAGCCAGGACATAGAGACTTTCATGACTGTTAGGACTACTGCCCCACATTCCAGCTGGTGCCTTCGTGCTGAGGACTCTGAGTAGGGTCAGTAGCAAATGGGCTGAAGATTAGTAGAGGGAGAGGGTAGTTTTCATGCATGTGAGTAAAAAGCACATAAAGAAATGAAGGCTTTACTAGACATAAACAGAAGACCCTGGTTAAGCAGTGTGGAAGGTTTATTAAACTAAAGCCTTTTACAGGTAAAAGGTGCCTTTCTTAAAGCACTGAAGTTTGCATGTGATGTTTTGTGAAGTTAACCCCTGGCTTTAGTCTTTTACTGAACTGCTGTCTCCACAAGAAACATTATCTGTTAATTTTTCTGTCATACTAGCTGATTTTATTTGACCACAGTTAAACCTAAGTCAGGACTTACAGACACCTAATTATATTAAGAATAATGGATTCTGAGCCGTATCCCTTTTCTAACATTATTAATGGAGGAGGAGATTTTTATCCAGATACCCTACAGTGTTAATGTGGAGAGGGTAGGCATTACCCCCTGTAATTTTCTACTGTTGACATAAATGACTCCAAGTCCATCATACCTTTTGAGAAACATGGAGAATCAACAAGGCATTGATGGAACTGCCTTAACTTTGCCAGTACTGCCGTAATAGGCTGAAATATGTTGTATGCGAGTTAGCTTGTTTTCTGGCAGAAAATCTGAATTTTTGTGAACTGGCATCAGCAAAAGCAAATTTGTTGAAATAATTCACAGTGGGGCACATGGCTCTCTTTACCTTCTATACTAAGTGTAAAGATATTCTGTCCTAGAAAATGTTGCAATCCATGGCATGATGCTTTTTAATATGTTTAAGCCTTCATGATATATCACTTGTTTATTGTTATGGCTGATGCCACAATGTTATTGTGTGGCAATAAACAAATATGATATCACATTTATCAGTCAGTAAATATTTGTATCTTGTATTTGCTTGGTGAATGATTTCATCGTGTACATTTCACGTGTGCTTTATATATTATTTTGTCTACTTCTATAGCTTTTGCATGCACATAGTATTCAGCATGCATGTTATCACTGCTTTAAATAATCCTAGGTAGTACCTACAGCAGATTAATTCCAGCTTGCAGTAATAATCATTCCCAGAAGTTTGTACATCAGAAAAAAATTCAACAGTAGCACTGTAAATCTGCCTTCAAGACAAATGGCAAGGGTTCTGCTGATTCAGAGGTCCTGCTGATTTAGCAATCTGCATCATTATGGCTTTTTATTTATTATTCCATTGTATATTATTCCATTGTATTACACTAAGGCTTTCATCATGAATAAGGCAAAATGAGAATATGAAGGCTTGTATGACCTTATTTTACTAAAGGCAAATGAGAAAAAGATAACGTATTACACAGATCAAAAAAAAGGTATGCTAGTTGTGATATATAGTATGTTATAAACGTATCGGGTGGATGACCTAAAGCATGTAACAAGTGCAGTTGCACAGTTGCCCAGACAGAGATGCTATACTTTTATCTAGTTTTACCTAATGCTGTTGTGTTTGTCTATGTATATATATACATATACATACACATTTATATAAAACGTATACACTGAGACACACACACTCGGACAAAATTTGTTTAATCAGACGTGCTCTCATTTATTTTGGGGTGTCTCATTTCTTTTATGGAATGCTGTAGTTTTGTCTGACCATGTACTTTGTTTATTTTAATAACTTCTGGAAGAGCTGTGCTGCCTTATGATCTTTCCAGATGCCATTTTCCACTGCAAATAGCTTATTTTGGATAGTCTTACAGAATTCAGACAGTGGAGGCCAAAACATAGTAGGAGTTTTGTAGAAAAGGGTTTAACTATTAAAATACTTTTGGCTTAATTTTAGCACCCGTAGGACACTGGCATAACCTGTTCTGAGGTTCAATCACTAAAGGGTGGAAGTCACAAAAACTGAAAGTATTATGTGCTGAAGAATTAATGCCTCCTGCATATGGATAGTAATTCCTTACTCTTACTATAACTGGCAAACCATGGCAAAATATTAAACTGGATGAAGTTATTGGTGGCAGTACACCTGGTGTCTTATGTAGACTAGGAATTGGTCCCATAATCCTCTACATATTGAGCACTGATCGATCCAGATTCTATCTGTTGTTTGTGTTGACATCTGATTGGTCCAGAAATACACTTTTGCAGTTTTTCTATCTTGAGTTTTCTGCTATTAATGAGTTCTTACAAATTTTGCCATGTAAACAAACTATGATGTGCGTATTGAAGTAAGAGAGAACTTAAATCACTATATTCCTTTCCTTCCCGTCTTGTTAAGAAACTTTACTTGTACTGAAATTATAAATGTGTCTGATACTTGCCTTTTCATTTAGCAGAATATACTAACTGCCCTCTTCTCTCTCCTTTGTCCTGGCTGACTTTTCGTGCAGTCTAGAACTGTTCAAAACTCAAGGTTCACACTTTATCTAATGCATGTTAAGTGTTGATAATTTTGCCGATTTTATGCAATAGACTGCCATTTCTATTGTTGAAATAAATTAACACATTTTAGACATTCCAAATCATTTTTAAGAGGAGGTGTAATACAGTGTGTTTTTGTGGAGTCCTCCTTAACTTCTTGAAATCCACCTCCCTGAAGCAAACTCCCTGAAATAAACAATGCATAAACCTCACCTTCTGTTTATAACTCTTTTACCACTCATTTCATTTATAACTCAAAATTTAAATAAACCTTTTATTATCCACCCTTAAATAACTTGGTACTCTATTATGATATCCTGCTGCATATTTATTTATTTAACTATATCTGTATAGAGTGTAGTACTGCATGAACATCTATTATCTTCTCTATTTTGACATTGTAAAATTTATTTTAATTGTATTCTGTCTAACTTTCTTGATATTAGGGTGTATATCAAAAGTTCAAACGCTGATAAGTTCGAACACCAAAACCTCAAACTTGAAAGTCTGAAGACTGAAAATATCGAAGCCGCGGAACATTGAATTCTTTCCCAGGGAAAGAATTCAGTGGGCCGTTTCCACAGCTTCACTATTTCCTCCACTGTGGTGCGATCTCGGAGTTGGTATATTTAAGTGGGGGTGTGTGGGGGTGAAGCCCCCCTCATTAGGAATAGTTTGTAGTGTTCGTGTGTTTCACGTTTTGTACTGGAACAGTGATTTTTCCAGGGAGACATATCACTGTTCTTAGTCTTCGGAGTTTCAGCTTTCTTGGGTTATGGGTTCGATGTTATCACATTCGAAGTTTTGACACCGATAATGTGATATAGACCCTTGATATTATGTAAGTTTAAAGATTTTGACTGTACTGCATGTGCAGCTATTCTCCCTCTGGGCATCCACTGAAAAGGGCCCTTTGTACCCAGCCAGACTTCCCCGATCAGCAAATGTAAAATAAATAAATTACATGTCTGGAAATGGGAGATCACTGTTTGAGAAAACAATTTTTTCAAAGCAAATTTCCCCTGCACGTAGAGAGTTGCACGGCAAATGGCAAGACCATCAAGAAAAGACTAAGCCAGCAACAAGTGAGCCATGAATAAAATGTAGTTTATTAAAACTACTTAAGACTTCATGAAAAGCTTAATTAAACAGACCGGTTTCGGCCTGGATTTAACCTGGCCTTCTTCAGTGTATAACAGAAAAAAAGCTTACCAAGTGAAAGAAGTCTTATATGGTAAAGCAAAACATTTGATTGGCTGACAAAACACATCCTAGTCATTAAACTCATGAATATTCATGTTACACTAAGTAATATTTATACATCACAAAAAATTTTTACTCATAAATATTCATTAAGCCCTGGATTAAATAGGGCACCAAGTTTGGTAATCCATTTCTTTTCTTTTGCATCAAGTTTGTGATGCCAACTAGATTTATGGGTTCGATCACCAATGAGTTTGTCAATAATAATGAAATGAAACTGAGCTGTTTGATGTTTAAGTGTGTGCTTATATAAAGCATTGGAAGTTCTTTTACATTTAATGTCACTCAAGTGCTCTGACATGTGTAGCCTTAAAGGCCGAGAGGTCTGACCTATATAAAAAGAGTGGCAACTACAACAAGCCATATAAATAGCCCAGTCAGTGTTACAATTGGCAAAAAATCGAATGTCAAATACTGTGCTACTATTTCTGCTACTGAATTCTTTAGATTTCAGAATATATCTACAATTAATGCAATGACCACAAGGGAAACAGCCAATAAGTTTGTCACCCATAATAGTGGTCTGATATAACTGAGGTAGTACTGAATCAGAATGATGTTTGTAATGATTAAAATGTGCTGCTAGGTTTTTTCCTTTACGAAAAGAAAAAGAACATGTATTGGGAATTATGGTATTAATATTACCATCCGCCTTCAATATGTTCCAATTGTCCTTGATTATATCCATAAATCTGTTAGTATTTCTACCAAATGTAGTAGTGAAACGTAATATATTTTGACAAAGATTTCTTATATGTCAATAGATCATGTCTATGTAGACCCGAAGCATGGTTTTGGGCCATGGTAACATACCCTGAACTATAACCCCTATTCATGAATCTATGGTATAGATCCTGAGAATGATGTTTGAAGCTAACATCATCCGAGCAATTACGTCTAATTCTGATAAACTGTGATTTTGGAATGTTTCTGGCTATATGTTTTGGATGATAGCTGGAGGCATAGAGTAAGGTGTTGTATTGGGGAAACTTCCTATGTACTTCAGTATTCAAGGTATTATCCTGATTTCTTGTGACCAGAACATCCAAAAATGTTATGGAGTTCTGGTGATAAGTAATAGTAAATTGTATTCCCCATTTATTATCATTTAGATATTCCATGAATTCATGAAGATACTCAATGTCTGATCTCCACACCATCCAGCAATCATCCAAATACCTACGCCAGATATCTATCTCAGGCAAAAACAGATTATGAGTATCATCATATATCATAATCTCCTCAATGTATGCCATAAATAGATCAGCATATATGGGGGCAAAAGATGCCCCCATTGCTGTACCTTTGATCTGTAAATAACATTCCTTATCATAAAAGAAGACATTTTTCGTAAGTACGTGCTCGGTGAGATTAATCAAAAAAGTGTTGAAACCAGGTTGATAAAGGTTTGACTTGTATAGCCAATATTCAATTGCATCAAGTCCAGCCCAATGAGGGATGTTGGTGTATAGTGAGCTTACATCTAGTGTACATAGCCACCAATTCTCCTCTGCATGTCATTAACAATGCTTAAAAATTGGGTAGTATCCTGTATCCTAGATCTAACCCATGGAAGTAATGGTTTTAAATACCTAGTCAAAAATTCAGAAAGGGGCTCAGTGAGTGATCCTATACCCGATACAATGGGTCTACCTGGTGGATGTAAAGGATCCTTATGTATCTTTGGCAAAAAATAAATATATTGTCTAGCAGGATCAGTGATAGTTAAATGACTTAAAGTTTTGGTTATGATCCCATTGTCAACCGCAGAATGCAAAAAGTTATCAATTTGATGTTTAAACACAGAGGTGGGGTCAAGTGGCATTTTAGTATAATATCGAGCATCACCCAATTGCTTGTGAGCCTCAATATCGTAATCACTCCAGTTCATCACCACCACCGCTCCGCCTTTGTCTGCACGAAGAATAACAAGATCTTTATTTTGTGCTAGTTCATTTAGACAAGATAACTCATTGTCAGTCATGTTATTTGGCATGGGTAGACAAGTATTAGATTCAAAATGTAAATCACTGAGTACACTGCGTAGAAAAAGGTTTACAGAAGGCTGCATAGGAGGTGTAAATGAGGAGGCATGATATTTAAAGATTGACAGAGGCACAGCAAAATGATAGGCATAGTTTTTATTCAAACTAAAGGGGTGGCGAAAGCCACATAATTATGGGCTAGGCTTATAAATGCCCTTGGGCAGATAGCTTAGTATGAACCTATGAACCTATCCATTTGTTGCTGTTGTTCTTCCCCCTTATCCTGAAAAAACAATTTAAGGTTAATGAGTCTACAAAATGTAAATAAATCCTGTGCAAAAGTGTCTTCAGGCACAAAAAATCCAGGTATAAAAGATAAGCCTTTATTCAATAAATATGTTTGTTCAGGTGTTATTACAGTGCTAGAGATGTTACAGACATTATTGGTGACAACATAGTTTACTTGTTCGTTAATACTTCTATAAGATTCTGTAGACTTGTAACCCTTCTTGTGTTTCCTGCCTCCTCTCCTCCCTCGGTGTTGCCTAAAGGGGATGTGTAATTTTTACGTTTAGGAGAGGGGGGCTGCATGGTGTGCTGTGTTTCTGTGTCAGTACCTGATGATGTATCATAATCAGTGGTGTCAGTGTGATTACCACGTCCTTTTAAAATAGAACATGGACATTTCCTTTTGGAACTGGATGTATTTCTGTTATGCATCTCTTGAAATCTAACATGTCTAGTATATTTAAAGGGTTGCCCCCTCTCGTAATCGGACTGATCACGAGAAAATTTTTTAAGTTTTCTTTCCTTGAGATGAGTATCAAAATTTAACAAATCTGAACTAAGTTTAGATAATGATGCAGAAAAAAATGCATCATTCTGATACTGATTACAGTCTTCTATTGATTGTAAAACCTTAGAGGTTTCTTTATCAATAATCCTAGTGTAATATTTTGACAGAGATTCAACAAACTTCATTGAGCATTCTTGTTGAATGGATGACCATTCTGTAGTTAGAATATCATCAGGGTCAGCTACTAGAGGTTGAATTTTGACTCTCAAACCTCTAGGACTTATGCCTTTAGCCAAATAAGCTTTAAGTAATTTAAGGTGCCAAACAAAAGATCTTAAAGTTTTCATGTTTTTGTTTAAATCATTAAATAGTTTTTCACATCGTTGTTCCGGCTTTATGGAACTAGTATTTGTTGAACCTTCAGAAACCTGACCAATACCAAATGGTGCAAGGTCATCCCTATCGGATGATAAATCCAGAAATATTTTATTTAAGTCCATTATTGGTGTGAATTCAATAATATATAGATATATAGATATGAAAGCAACCACGCCCTGTATTAAGAAAAAAAACATACAACAATCGGACAATAATGGCAATATTTCAGTTTGTGCAATATTGTACAAACAATAGCCACGTCCAATACAGGACAATAATGGTATAAAAAATAAATTGGAGTGAATGAATACTGTGACAATCCAATGCACAGTATCAAACCACTTTAACAGGTCAAATGTTGAGCACCTTAAATGCGGAGAAATATTTATGCTAGTATAATCGGGGCAATAATATATAGTTTTAAAGGTCCGAGAGACAAAACCAAAAAATATTAGTAATCAGACCCTGAATGATATAAACAGCCCAAGTAATATGGACAGATTATATATGTTGTATCATACAAAAAAGTACATTTATAGTACTTAAAACAGATATGGTCATGAATTTATTTATGTATAGGCTACTAAATAGTATTAGGATATGTGACAAATAGCCAAAAAAACGTTAGGCAACAATATATAAATAATATATAGCTAGTATACTAGTTCAGAACATACTAATATCCAGATATGAATAAAAATTCACATAAGCTTAGATATTGTTGTTATTTCAACATATACAATATTTAGATATTAATTCAAACTGATATACAGCATTTATAAGTCAAAAAACATGTACACATAATCCTAAAAAGGTCATACGAATATGTACATATAAAGCATTCTTCAAATATGATACAAGTATTCTCATTTATCCCCTAATTGGGTCCGTTGACAAAAATACTGTCCAGCTAATGTTGAGACATTCTTATGATACACATAGGACAATTGTATGAGTATAATTATGTCACATAATGTTTTGACAATTTTGTGCTATCCTAAGCAAACTTCAATAGTCACCAACCGTTATTAACCATGAATGTAGTTCAAAAACACTTGACCAGAAATGATCATAATTCCCCACAAATGTATGAATGGACTGAAATAGAAGACTAAAGTAATGTCCAATAAAATCCAAGAGTAAATAAAGAAAGTTGTGTCTCTACTCATAAATTATGGACATATAGTATTAATGAAAAATATAATAAGGTTACAGAACAAACATATTAGTGGAGTTCAAGCACAGTAATCATATTCCCAATTCAGGGTCTGATGTCCAACGACCTGATAAAATTCCACTGTCCGTTCCTGTAAGTGGTAATACTTTCAACGACCAGGTAGTCAAAGTACGTTGCCAGTCAAAAAGGTCAAAATGTCCCCCAAAAATTAGAATAGTATCGTTTGTCACAATCACGATGGAACTTTAGTTACATACGCCAGTTGGTATCACAAATGACAGTAAAAGTTTCCAAAATAGTCAAACAATGCGATGCCCAAAGTAAACACTGTATCACTCAAAAAAAGGTGATTAGATCCATTGAGTAATATATCCTCACGAAAAATAAATGTTAATAAGCGCCCACATCAACACACACAAGTTCCAATTTCCACCTAGTTATAGTCAACGACTCACCAGAAAGAACTTCAATGACCAGTCGCTTAGATCCATTGAGTGATATATCCTCACGAAAATAGGATGTTAGTGAGCGCCCTCATCAACACACACATAGTTTCCAATTTCGCGTAGTTTTAGCCAGCGACTCACCAGGAAGAACTCCAATGACCAGTCGCTACACATTATCGGCTTTCAAAATGATGCAAAAAAGAAAAGAATAATCCAAACTGGACAAAGGGATGTCAAAATTAGTAGAAAAAGTCAGCCATACGAATAAGGACGAACACGCCAACACAGCACACCATAAGTCCCCCAGCAGGAAATGTAGACACGTGTATCAAAGCAAAGTTCCCCTGCACGTAAGGAGTTGCACGGCAAATGGCAAGACCATCAAGAAAAGACTAAGCCAGCAACAAGTGAGCCATGAATAAAATGTAGTTTATTAAAACTACTTAAGACTTCATGAAAAGCTTAATTAAACAGACCGGTTTCGGCCTGGATTTAACCTGGCCTTCTTCAGTGTACAACAGAAAAAAGCTTACCAGGTGAAAGAAGTCTTATATGGTAAAGCAAAACATTTGATTGGCTGACAAAACACATCCTAGTCATTAAACTCATGAATATTCATGTTACACTAAGTAATATTTATACATCACAAAAAAATTTTACTCATAAATATTCATTAAGCCCTGGATTAAATAGGGCACCAAGTTTGGTAATCCATTTCTTTTCTTTTGCATCAAGTTTGTGATGCCAACCAGATTTATGGGTTCGATCACCAATGAGTTTATCAATAATAATGAAATGAAACTGAGCTGTTTGATGTTTAAGTGTGTGTTTATATAAAGCATTGGAAGTTCTTTTACATTTAATGTCACTCAAGTGCTCTGACATGCGTAGCCTTAAAGGCCGAGAGGTCTGACCTATATAAAAAGAGTGGCAACTATAACAAGCCATATAAATAGCCCAGTCAGTGTTACAATTGGCAAAAAATCGAATGTCAAATACTGTGCTACTATTTCTGCTACTGAATTCTTTAGATTTCAGAATATATTTACAATTAATGCAATGACCACAAGGGAAACAGCCAATAAGTTTGTCACCCATAATAGTGGTCTGATATAACTGAGGTAGTACTGAATCAGAATGATGTTTGTAATGATTAAAATGTGCTGCTAGGTTTTTTCCTTTACGAAAAGAAAAAGAACATGTATTGGGAATTATGGTATTAATATTACCATCCGCCTTCAATATGTTCCAATTGTCCTTGATTATATCCATAAATCTGTTAGTATTTCTACCAAATGTAGTAGTGAAACGTAATATATTTTTTGACAAAGATTTCTTATATGTCAATAGATCATGTCTATGTAGACCCGAAGCATGGTTTTGGGCCATGGTAACATACCCTGAACTATAACCCCTATTCATGAATCTATGGTATAGATCCTGAGAATGATGTTTGAAGCTAACATCATCCGAGCAATTACGTCTAATTCTGATAAACTGTGATTTTGGAATGTTTCTGGCTATATGTTTTGGATGATAGCTGGAGGCATAGAGTAAGGTGTTGTATTGGGGAAACTTCCTATGTACTTCAGTATTCAAGGTATTATCCTGATTTCTTGTGACCAGAACATCCAAAAATGTTATGGAGTTCTGGTGATAAGTAATAGTAAATTGTATTCCCCATTTATTATCATTTAGATGTTATGGAGTTCTGGTGATAAGTAATAGTAAATTGTATTCCCCATTTATTATCATTTAGATATTCCATGAATTCATGAAGATACTCAATGTCTGATCTCCACACCATCCAGCAATCATCCAAATACCTACGCCAGATATCTATCTCAGGCAAAAACAGATTATGAGTATCATCATATATCATAATCTCCTCAATGTATGCCATAAATAGATCAGAATATATGGGGGCAAAAGATGCCCCCATTGCTGTACCTTTGATCTGTAAATAACATTCCTTATCATAAAAAAAGACATTTTTCGTAAGTACGTGCTCGGTGAGATTAATCAAAAAAGTGTTGAAACGAGGTTGATAAATGTTTGACTTGTAAAGCCAATATTCAATGGCATCAAGTCCAGCCCAATGAGGGATGTTGGTGTATAGTGAGCTTACATCTCGCTATTTCCTCCACTGTGGTGCAATCTCGGAGTTGGTATATTTAAGTGTGGGGGGGGGTGTGGGGGGGTGAAGCCCCCCACATTAGGAATAGTTTGTAGTGTTCGTGTGTTTCACGTTTTGTACTGGAACAGTGATTTTTCCATGGAGACATATCACTGTTCTTAGTCTTCGGAGTTTCAGCTTTCTTGGGTTTTGGGTTCGATGTTATCACATTCGAAGTTTTGACACCGATAATGTGATATAGACCCTTGATATTATGTAAGTTTAAAGATTTTGACTGTACTGCATGTGCAGCTATTCTCCCCCTGGGCATCCACTGAAAAGGGCCCTTTGTACCCAGCCAGACTTCCCTGATCAGCAAATGTAAAATAAATAAATTACATGTCTGAAAATGGGAGATCACTGTTTGAGAAAACAAGTTTTTACCATGTCAGGCTGTTTCCCAGAGTCTTTTCTCTCTTTGTCTCTCTCTCTTCCTTGCAGTTGTGTGACGATGAAATAATAAGTAAGTGAAGTGTGCATGTGCACGCGTGCGTCTGTGCATGTGTGCACATGTGTCTGTGCACGCGTGCATGTGTGTGCGTGTGTCTGTGCGCTCATGCGTGTCTGTGTGCGCAAAAAATGTTTTCCTTTCTTAATGTGACAATGTTTCAGCAGATATAGTGTTTAGAGTTTGGCTCTTTTTCATTTGTTGTTGGTTGATCATTGACCACTTCTTTTAGTGAATTTGAGCAATATGTTACACTATGATAAACCATAATTCTCACACATGGCCAAGTTCCTACTCCAAGAGCAAGTCTTTAGGAATCTGGTCCCCTGGTGTAAGCTTTTTTATAGATAGGCCTTAACACTGAAGGAAGTTACTTACACTGAGAACAAGTCATTTTTGGAATTGGGTTTGTTGTATGAAATACATGAGAAATGTCTTTCTCACAGTACATATCGCCTACATAGAGAGCAGGAAGGATCTACCAAAAGACTCTCTTATGACCTGTCTAGGGTCCTATGCTAGCTGGGCAGTATCAGTGCTGCCAGGCAATATCACAAACTTTTCTCTGACTACTGTTTTCAAAGGACAGACTTTACCAGTAACATAAACTTCTTGGCAAGGTAGCTTAACCAGGTCGCAGGGGCACACAGTACTTTCTGCCACAATAAGGTCACAGTCCATTTACTCATGAGAAGAGGCAGGATATTGCCACATGGTTCTGTGATCAAGGGTGGAGAAATGCTGTCTTCTATGAGTGATGCTGTGAAGATATAGAAGGAAGATGTTGATAATTTCTTGAATCTGTTGGACAGGTCTGCTTCTGATGAGGTTAGTACCATAATTGAATGGAAGACTGTCACTGTGGAAGTAGATGAGTTCTAGTAGGAATACGTTGATGTATTTGGGATATTATAGTTAACATACCTTTTTAATGCTCTGTGGATGTCTGAGCAAGTACTGTTAGATTTTCTGACTGGGATAGCTCTTCCCAGTTTCATAAAGGTGGAGCAGAAGGTATGTTTCACTTATACAGGGAACATATTTTCCACCTCCCAAAAGCATATGCCAGAGATCTGGAAAGGAAGCTATCAAATAACTCTGCCACGGTTTCCAAAGGATTAATGTGGCTGGCATTTGCAAATAAAACATGATGCAAAGAAATTTCAACAAATATAGATTAGAAGTCAGGAGTACCAAGAATGTCTTTTATGTGGGGAAAAAACAAGATCTTTCCTAACAGACTTTCTAATTTTAACAATGTCCTCTTGTAAACTCTTTATGGTGACATTGTTTCATTATAATATTCAAAAACTCTAATCCAGTGTAGTCATAGACATTAAGGAGATTGGTATGTAAATTGGCAACAGTACCATTTAAAAATTTATAATGCTTCACTTTTTACATTCTGAAAAATAACAGTTAATCTAGCTAAAGAGATTTAACTTAAATGGACTATTTAGTAATAGCATTTAAGCAGCATGTTTTTGGGAGGTGGATGGAAAGTGGAGTACCTTGGGGGGAAAACTACATAGATAGATATATGGAACATCTACAAATGAATAAACATTTTAAAATCAATGAGCAAAAGCAAAGGAGACATCTTGTAAAATGTAAATACTACACTATTTAGGTAGTCTGCACCTTTATTCAATGAAAACAATGAGATGGTTTATCTGATATGATGTTCTTTACTCTGCATATGAAGTAGACATCTAGTATAACAATGAAATATATACACAAATAACAAAGCCGTACTTCAGCTTATGGCATCAGATCTGTAAGAATCAAAGTCTCTCATACAAAATAAAAAGTCCCAATCTTTATAGTGTCTTTTCTGCCTCCATCAGCAGTTGAGAGAATTTGCCAGAATAATAAGTCTTTCCTTTGAAGCTGGTTTGCTAACAGTTTTTTTTTCATATCTCAAACATTATGTTCCAGAAGAATAACTCCTCGGCCTTGCTCTTATCTTGCATGTCCTGTTGACGAAACACAGCTCTGTACAAGAGTTCATCTTGACCTGCTTGTGGATAGAGAATTTCACAAACTGCATAGATTATAAAATATAAAATATTTTCCTTCTGACTTCTAATAACAATGAATGCCAAGCTATATGTTTTTGCCAAGAGTTTAAACTAAGTGCACTCTGTACTACACTGTAAAGCAGAATATTTATTTTATATATTCAGAAAAATCCATTGAAATCCATTTTTAACCTGTTCATTACATTCAAAGCAGAATATTTACTCTTACAATTCTCTCTTTTCATTTAAAAGGCGGAAAATGACTGTTCATTTTCGACTTCAGTTGCACACATTGGAACCTTTTCCAATTTATCCAGGTTAACCATCATGATCTGTTGGATTCTATAATTTTTTCGTAAATGGCAACTTGGGTAGCAGTTCCAGATAGTTAATATGACTATAATGCCTAATACTACTAATACAGGATGCATCAACCAATTTAACATTTTTTTTCCTGATTTTGACCAATCCGTAAAGATATCCCACCAATTGTGAGTAGTGTCTTTTTTGGTCTTTTCAGCCAAACTTAAGTAATTTTTCATTTGCAATGATGCTTAATGCTTCATAATACAGAATACTTTTATTTCTTTTTCCCAAATACTCTCTGAGAATCTCAGTATTATCCATTATGTTTTTTAAATTATCCAAAGATACAGATATATTGGGAAGCTGTATTAAGTCACAGAAGTGAATACTTCCATGAATTGGAACTATGATTTCAGTAAACACATAGCTCTGATTATTCCATTTAAGGAAATCAACATGTGATAAACATCCTACAAAAGGTAATTTTAAATTAACAGAATGCTGCAGTAAGCATGGTTCATAGACAGGCGAATACTGTCCACAGATTAATCCATTTTTAATTTGTGTCCAATACTCAATTTTATGTGTTTTTCCCTTCATATCTATACGATTACCTTCAAATTGTGGCAACCAATACTCGTACTGTTCTGGTACGAGAAATATCATAGGTAATACCATAAATTGGCACACAACAATGGTATCAGTAACATTATGTACAAAGATTGCATAATGCATTTTGTCCAGTTTACAAAAATTGTCATATTACCATCAAATTTCAACAGATGTAGCTGCATAGCATCCAAGATGCTTGTAAATGTACAATCTGAGAGATATCTTCTCCCACTACTTTTAAATGATTAGTTAGAATTTTAATATCCGTTGCATTAATAACTCCAATGCCTGTGCCTAGGCCTCTTAGCAGAGTGTTATACTAAGCACTTTTATTTTGCAGAATATTGTTTTGGACTTTCTCCTACAAGAGTACATTTCTCTAATTTTTTCTTCAGTCCAAACTTAGTTTGGATCTGCAGCAAATCATGCTGCAAATTCTGAGCTGAAAATATCTGGCATGTGCTTCAGTGGTTTAATCTAGTACACCAGAAAGGTGTTCTGTAGGATGCAATTGCATTCCTTTCTTGGCTGCTTTTTTGCCATCTGATCTGCATAGTTATTTAACTGAAAAATCTCATTTGTAGCTTTTTTGATGAACTTTTACCTGTAATAACCCACAAGGGGCTGACTACAAACTAAATTCCAAATAGCCTGTATAACAGAAGCATGCTTGAGTGGTTTGCCCATGTTATCAAGAAACCCTCTCCTTGCCCATGTAGACATATGCAGCTGCAGAGAATTAACTACGTATGCACTGTCTGAAAAAAATGTTCCTTCATATTTTATGAAGTTAGATAAGTAATACTTATCTCCTGCTTTTATTGTAACTTGCTTGACACTAAATAATGTCAACCATTTTGCAAACACTACTTAACTGATGTCATCAATCCATTTATTTAATGGAGTCTCATTTACCAAAGACTGTATGGCATAATGTGGTATCTGTACTGTAATGTCTTTGGAAAAAGCTGTTAAGTATTCTATTCAATTTGTTTTAAACCCCAGTAAATGGCCAAAAGTTGCTGAATGCATGAGTGATATCCCCTCTCAACATGTCATCTTTTTACTGAAGAATGTAAAGTCTTTTTCATTTTAGCATCAGAGCTATGATGCCACTCCTGTAAAAGCACAACAGAGAGTGTGTTGGGTCCAGCTGCTGCCAGTAACACAAAGGGATGTGTTAGAATTAGAGCTACTAGTTTTGTAGTCTTGGCCAAAGTTGCCTTTAAATCACAAAAAGCTATATTTTCCATTGGTCTTCACTCCAGAAAGGGTAATGCTTTCTGGCTAGAAAGCATGTCATGAAGTGAAATGTATCTTTTCACTTTTAACCTTAAACCCTGCCTCCTGCAGTGTTTGAAGGACCTCTTTCACTTTAGCTAAATGCTGTTCTTTTGTTTCAGACAATTAGTGTAAAATTGAAAGGATACTCTTTCCCCTGTATTATACATTATTTTATTGCAGTATTATTTGCTTTATGCTGTGAGAATTGAATGTATGTTTGCGCTTTGGCTATTACCTAGACTGTAACACACTGGTCTTACACATTTGCTTTACTACTAATTATTTGTACCCTCCCTTTTTGTAAAGGGGCCTGCATAATTTATTTTAACTATATACCATAGCCCATGTACTGACTGTACTCTGTGTAGTATTTACTTGCAAACAGATTATTAATAAACATTAACTTGTTTAATTATGCATAATATTGCTTTTGATTATTAATAAACATTAACTTGTTTAACTATGCATAATATTGCTTTTGAATACTGTTTTTGCTGGTGTCTGTGCTATTTTTTATGCTATCATATGATTACAAAATATTGTAAGAAGCAAAAAAGATAATGACTTAACTAACACATGCTTAAACAGATACATTTACATTTGCTGTCATTTGCCTTTTGCTGCACTTTAGATGAAAAGAAAATACATGTATGTCAGTCTTGTGATGTCATGTGTTTACTGCAATTAACTACTCTCATTTGATTTTAGAACTGTTTTGTTATTTAAGTGCCTTGCTGTAACTGAATGAAAGTTTGTGCTGTGTACCCTTAACCATTTTCAAAAGGTAGAATAATACATTCTAAATTATTTATCGGCGTAGTTAACTGCTGTTGCTTTAACTTTTTACTAACCAGATTATATTTGTCAGTATTCTGTTCTGCTGACTTTAAAGGTCTTATGCACTTCTGAAAAAGTGTTTGCATATGTTGTCTGAACCTTTTGAACTCACTCTGTCTTAGAAGTTTATTAAATCTTTTTGTTAGTTCACCATGTACCTCATCTCTGTTTTTATCTGTTTTGTAATGTGCAGTGGTTTTATGCCACTTTTACTGTATAAAAGCCATGAAACAATGAGGAATAAAATTCCCGAAGCAATGTTCAAGTGTATCATTACATACAGTGCCTACACTTTTAAGAACTCGAGCTTTAAATGTAATCATGCTATTAAAATAAAAAGGCACAAAATGTAGGTAACTAGTAATCAAAACTGACCCAGGATAGACTGCACACGAAGCCTTTAATGAAACAGCATAGGACCAAAGAACAATACATAGGTACTAAGCGCTTTCTCCCTTTCCTATGTAGGGCATCTTCTGAGTAAATGTAAAGTTGTATGACATTCAAATACTTATATCATAAATTGTAAATGCCCCCAGTGTTGTTAACCAATAGCTCTTTGCAACTCATTAATGATGTTCTGAAGTAAAGACATCTAGTACTCAAAACAGTCTAAATTTATACATTCTCTGTAATTTTCAAGTAACTAGACACATAATCCCATATAAATGAATAAAAATTGTAAAAATACCTAAAAAACTACATGATAAAATCAATATACAAAGGAATAAAATGTAATGCATAACAATAATATTGCTTAAACTAATTATGTTGTAAAATATAAAATAAATATTAAAAACAAAATATATTATAACATAAAACAATAATCATAATTGTGAATTGTATAGTAATACCTTCATACATAATGAAAGTGTTATATGTGAATAGACCTATATTTTAATATACTGGAAATTGAGATATGTTCATTTATGCCCGGGAATTTTGAAGCATCAAGTCTTAATTGCCAAAGGCACTCCTTAACCTCTAGAAGTGTCTTGGCATCCCCACCTTTGTCATTGTATGGAATCCTGTCAGTGACAAAGAATATAAACTTTTTGTAGTTTGTACATTCCAGGCTATGCATATAAAGGGCATTTGTAGTTTTTTTGTTTATGTCCCTTGTATGTTCTTGTATCCTCAATCTCAATTTCCTAATGGTGTTACCTACATAAAAGGTAGGACAACTAAGGCATGTTGCAAGGTATATAACCATTTTGGTGTTGCAATTGCAAAACCCCGGGCACCTAATGGTCCTACCAAAGTTGTATACTGCAACATATGGGCCATTATTGATGTATTTGCAGGTACTGCAGCATCCACATTTATTCATCGAGTTAGTATATACTACTTGCTTACCAGCACTCTCCATTATTTCCTTTAAGTTCACCCCTCTACTATATGTAAAGACAGGGTGGTTGCCCACTATTTTCATAATATCATTGGTGAGTACATTGCGCCAAGAATCATGAATAATGTTTTTGATATCACCACTACTCTCATTAAATGGTAACACCATAACATGTCTCATGTGATTTGATGGAATTTTTTCTCTATCCTTTAATAAACCTCCTTTTAAAATTGGTTTGTACACTGTGTTTCTTTTCTCTTTAACCTCACATTTGATGTTGTGTAAAATATCATGTGGGTAACCTCTCTCTGTCAACATATCAAGTAGCTTTGAAATTTCCAAGTCATAAAAGTTGTCATCACTAATAAGCCTTGAGAGCCTCACCATTTGGCCTTTCATTATGTTTTTCTTTTGAAAAAATGGATGACAACTCTGGAAATGTAGAAATTAATTAGAAAAAGTTTGTTTACGGTGCATATTGGATATTAAACCTTCCATGTCCTTGATCAATAATATATCCAAATAATCACATTGATCGACATGTATTTTATAAGTAAATTTCAAAAATGTAGATCCTTCTTCAATATGCTGTATAAATTCATGTATTTCATCAACTGTTCCCTTCCAAAATATTAGTATATCATCCAAAAATCGCACATATAATGCAATTTTCTGTTGATAATGTGTGGTTAGTATACATTTAGTTTCCCAATCAACCAAAACAAGGTTGGCGTAGGATGGGGCACACTTAGCCCCCATCGCATTGCCAGTAATTTGTTTAAAATACTCAGATTCAAATTAAACAAAATTATTGTTTAGTACCATCTCGGTCAACTCAACAATTAAATTTCTTTTTGATGTGTTCAAAGAACTGTATGTGTTTAAACTATTATTGAGCATCTCCAGCCCTACCTAATTAGGTATGATGGAAAATAAATAAACCACATCAATGGTCACCATCAAAAAATCTCCCTCTAAAGGTGTCTTTCTAATAACTTCTAAGCAATGCTAAGAATCCCTAAGAACATACGGTAATTTCTGAAACACACTCTTACAATAATAATCAATAAAGGATGCCATAGCTTCGGTCTTGGAACGTCTGGCTGAAACAATAGGGCGGAACAGTGGATCATACATATTTTTATGAATTTTGGGTATTCCAAAGATGGAGTGAATAACCGGTGAACCAACAGACAAGTAATCATACTTGTCCTTATCAAGCACTCCATCCATAAGCCACTCATACAGCTGCCAATCAAGTTTTGTATAGGCTCTATTCAATTCATTTTTAGAAACCCTCGCATAAGTGGTGGTATCATTAAGCAGTTCCAACATTTTACTAGAGTACTGTGTCTTGGTCATAATGACTACCCCTCCACCCTTATCCGGTTTCATCACCCTATAGGTGTTGGAGGTGCTTAATTGGTGAAGGCAAAATCTTTCACCTTCTGTCAAGTTGTCACATACGTTGTTATACACTTTCATATATCCACTAATACATGTTTCACATAACTGTTCAAATAAATATATAATGGGATTCATAGGGGGAATGAAGGTGCTTTACCTTTTTAGACATGGTACATATTGAGTTAATCGATCATTTTGGTTAGAAAAATAAAGTTTCAAATTCAGGTCCCTAATATAAAGCTTTAAATTGACCAATATTCTGGAAATTTCCTGTCTAAATGTAGGAACAAAGGAAAACCCTTTGGTAAATAATTCACAACAATGATCGCTTAATGTTAAATCACTAAAATTATAAATGTAAAAACTACCTTTCTTTATCAAATTACAACAATGTTCATTGGAATCAATAACAGGTACAACATATTAACTGTGAATAATGCCACAATTTTCACCATTGTCATTGTGGTCAAACTCTGTTGGCACACCATTGTCATTAAATATTAAGGAAAAAACATCCACTTGTCCAAACTCAGTAATAATATTAGGCTCAAAGTCAATCCTAGGCTCATTGACCCAGTCTAAAGGTGAAGACAAGCCACAACCAGTGCTATTCAAAAATAAATCCAAGTCATAACTACATGTAACATTAGTTGAAATTTGAGTCTGGTCAAAGACCGGATCAAAGAAATGAAAGTTTGTGCTGTGTACCCTTAACTATTTTCAAAAGGTAGAATAATGCATTATAAATTATTTGTTCTCAGCGTAGTTAACTGCTGTTGCTTTAACTCTTTACTAACCAGATTATATTTGCCAGTATTCTGTTCTGCTGACTTTAAAGGTCTTATGCACTTCTGAAAAAGTGTTTGCATATGTTGTCTGAACTTTTTGAACTCACTCTGTCTTAGAAGTTTATTAAATCTTTTTGTTAGTTCACCATCAACTTCGTCTCTGTTTTTATCTGTTTTGTAATGTGCAGTGGTTTTGTGCCACTTTTACTGTATAAAAGCCATGAAACAACGAGGAATAAAATTCCTGAAGCAACGTTCAAGTGTATCATTGCATGCAGTGCCTACACTTTTAAGAACTCAAGCTTTAAATGTAATCATGCTATTAAAATACCCTTCTGTTCATCCCACTTAGGGAGAGTTTTTAACATTAGCTAAATGTGCTGCTCTAGCAGCCTCAGATTCCTGTGCCTCTAATTGAGCTTGTAATGTTTTGGTCTCCTCCCTTTCAACAATTATGCCATGCTGTGTGTCCGCCAGTTGCCTGTCATATGTTTATTGCAAATGGACAGTTAACCCTTTTATTATACAAATAGCTTTACTTCCTTGTTCAGTAACAGTTTGTGTCTTAATTTTTGTCTGTGAGACTTTCAAATCTGAAAGTGACCCATGAGGTCAAGATCTTGCTGGTTGCTAACTTTAGCAAGCTAATCTTTAAACTCCTGCAAATCGGACTGTAAAGTACAAACTTTGACATCTACATCACCCTCTAATAAATCTTTTGCAACAAGATATATAGAAACAGGGACCATTGTCTGTACTGCAAGCATTACTTTATCCTGGTTGTGTTCCAGGTTTTGTACAATACGTTCGACAAGGCATGCAAAAAGCAACATTTAAATAAAACATTTCTGTACATTCTGTGACACTTCTGTCTTTATACGTAGTAAAAGCTTACAGGTACTATCATGCTGATTATACCATGTATTTAAATAATTACACACATCTACATATGATTCAGATATCCAAACAGTAAAATAATGATTCAGATACATCAACAGTAAAATACTTAGTGCACTTCTTGGCATTTTCATGAATTGTATTCATTGTTAATAGAAAAACAGAAGAAAATCTTTACCACAAATGTTCAGGACAAGGTGATCAAGCTTGACACAAAGATCAGTTGTGGAAGAATTTTCTGCCGTCGGTCACTAGATGCTGATTGTCAGGTCCAACAGTATGACCCACTCTCTGTATTTCACCAACTGTCTGAAGAAAAATTACTGTACTGCCCTGCTGTGTTTGTCCTCCAGTCAATGGACAAAGTTTTAGGAAATAAGAGTCGCCTCAAAAGAAGAATTGCGCAGGAATGTCGCACCGTGAGAGGCACCTCTGCAAGTCACCTCCCTAGTTGTTTTGACTGGTCTGGTCTCGCCACTGTAAAATGTAAATACTACACTATTTAGGTAGTCTGCACCATTACTCAATGAAAACAATAAGATGGTTTATCTGATATGACCTTCTTTACTCTGCATACAAAGTAGATATCTAGTATAACAATGAAAGATATACACAAATAACAAACCCATACTTCAGCTTACAGCATCAGATTTGTAAGAATCAAAGTCTCTCATACAAAAGGAAAAGTATCAATCTTTATAGTGTCTTTTCTGCCTGCATCAGCAGTTTAGAGAATTTGCCAGAGTAATAAGTCTTTCCTTTGAAGCTGGTTTGCTAATGATTTATTTTTCATATCTCAAACATTCTGTTCTTGAAGAATAACTCCTTGGCCTTGTTTTTATCTTGCACGTCCTGTTGATGAAACACAGCTGCATACAAGAGTTCATCTTGACCTGCTTGTAGATAGAGAATTTCACAAACTGCATAGTTTATAAGAGATAAAATATTTTACTTCTGACTTCTAATAACAATGAATGCCAAGCTATATGTTTTTGCCAAGAGTTTAAACTAAGTGCACTCTACTACACTGAAAAACAGAATATTTATTTTACATTTTCAGAAAAATCCACTAAAAGCCATTTTAACCTGTTTGTTACACCGAAAGCCCAATATTTACCCTCACACATCTAAAAATGTGGACAACACAAAGGTTTCATACTCTTGACAAAATGCATGAAAGTGATGAAGATGGTGATTTAATAAATAAATGTACAGCATAGTAGAAAGTAAGATGGGAGATGTATAGAACAGTGTGCATGTGCTGTACCTTTAAAAAGCATTTCAGGGTCGGCATGTGCATATAAATAGCCAGCATGTGCTAGCTTCAGTGCTATTTTGAGAGTGCAGCCAGAGAGTGAGCATGTATGAGTGTAATAGCTAGTTTATTTATGTTTAAGTTAAAGTTATGAATCAATCCTGATGTGTTCATACATAATAAAGCTGCTTGAACAGAACCCAGAAAGACTTGTTTATTTTATCCTGACTAGACTAGCATTGTTGATTCAGATTAGACTGTGGCATACTAATCCAAGGAAAGTAGTGGAGAAGAAGCTAGAGATGAGGAAAGAGTCCAGCAGGGGATTCCTAGACTTGGAGAAAGCCTTTTACAAGGGCCTAAGGTAGCTTTTTTAGGCAGTCCTTTAGTTTGAAGTCCCAGATGACTGGAAGTTTTGGAACATAGTGTGTATAAAGACCCACTGAGGACTCATTATTCAAATATTTGCACTTGTGTTGAGTGCCAGCAAGCCGAAAAGAAAAAGACTTTAAAAGCCAGAAAAAGAGAATCTTGAACATTGATTTTTCTCCTTTAATCTTCTTTTTTTGCAAGAAGGCAAGCTTCCCACACCCCTAAATTTCAAAATTTGTAAATATCAGCTCTAAGATCACCAAACGTCAGAGAAAAGGTAATAGTCCGAGAAATGACCATGTTGTATGCAAGTCCATGTTTCTGCCATTCAGTCTCCATGTTTCAGGACTTGCTGTAGTGGGTCCAACATTTCAAATGGTTACCCCCATGGATACAAGTACAAATAGTGCTCCAATCCAATAGAGGGTACCTGTGGAAGTGGGTTTTCATCAGGTATATGCTCTGAGCTGAACCTACCTCTACTCATATTGATAATGGACTACATTAAAGAGGGACAGATGAACAGTGTATTTAGAAGATATGAAACTACAAACAAACTGGTCAGGAACTTGAGCAAATGATAAGGGAATGTAATGCATTACTGAAGATACAGGGGATGAAACGGAGTACATATTACAGATAAGGCAGTTGTAATGGCAGAATTTGAGGAGAAGAGAAAGTCTGAATGAGGAGGAGAAAGCTAGAATCGGAAGTGGTGCAGTAAAGTTGTACAGTATGATGGGGTAGTGTGTGACAGAAGAATATCAAAGAAGCTGAACAGTAAGGTGTACAAAACAATGGTGTTATTACTTCTATATGGTACAAGCTGTGGAGTGAATGCAGAACAGCTAAGGGAAGTAGAGGTGATGAAGATTAAGGGTCTGAAACAGGTTGTAGGATACGCACTGTGGGACAGAGCAGAAGCAAGAGCAGTTCCAATAGCTGAGAAAGTCAGAATGGTCACGTGCAGAAAACAGAATACACTATATGGTGTGAAGAACTGGGAGAGTCAAGAAGGTGGCAAGAGGAAGTTAGGATGTCCAGCAAAGAGGTGTATGGTTTGTGTGAGAGAAGACCAGTGACGGCAAGTTACTGAAAAATGTAAGAGAGTGTCACTGAATTGTTGGAGTTGCTTAGAGTTGATGCAGCACATGCCACCATATAGTAAAAATGGTACGGGAAGGGGGTTGATGATGGATTTCAATTATTACTTTAAAAACTACACAATGCAGGCTTATCTTGCCATTTTAAATTTTAATGGAAATTTACTTCAGAGTTATTGCTTTCAATGTGAAGCACAACTACTCCAGACACAAAGGTACAGTTTTAAAATTCTGTGATCACGTAAAATCCAGCAACAAGAGGACCAGGGGAAAACCCACCCTCAATAATCCACAGGATACCAGTATCGCTCATGGTTCATACAAGCCTTACTTTTATCATTTTAATGTTTTGCCTTGATCTTTTATGTTGTAAGTTTCCTATGGTTTATTTAGAGTATAGGTCATGCACAGCATTGTCAAGGGGATATTATTATCAGAAGAACCCTTTCCATTTTATAGGTTCATAGGTAGGTACTAGGCTATCTGCCTGAAGGCATTTATAAGCCTAGCCAGAATGTGTTTGCTTTCTCCACCCCCTTAGATTAGTTCCCTGTGACTGTCCAGCAGAGTCTTTGAAGGTTAGAGGTTTCTCTTAAAGAGGGTTAGCGAAGAGCTCTGCCTAATTTAGATTGGAATCTTGTTCCAAAGAATGGGAAGTCTCTGGGACAGGAATCTCCTATTTATTATTGTGGTGAGGTTTAAATCCCTAGAGAGTGTGGCTCGAGGGGATATTAATTTCTTTAGGTGGAGCATGTCCATCAATTCTGGGTTGGACATGGCCTTGAATGTCAGGCAGAGATCACCTCTGAGTAGGCAGTATGCAACTGAGTACAACTGGAGTTTCTTCAGTCAAGCTGCATAGGGCATCTGTTTGAGGCCAGTGATCCTCTTGGTGAGGTACTTCTGTGGTCTTTCCAGCTGTTGCAAGTGTCTTGTAAGGTACTTCTCAAATGGGGCATTACACTATATGATGGGTCTGATGAGTGATGTGTAGAGAGGCACAATGACCTCTTTTGATCTGGATCAACCCTTTTGTGATTAGGTGGGCCACATAGAAGGATTTTCTAACCACTTTGGAAATGTGATTATCAAAGGAAAGGTTACTATCTACTTGGGTCCCCAGATCCCTTATTATGTCTTTCATATTTAGGGGGCTACCATCTATGTGGTAGTTTGTGGGTAATTTGTTTTTTGCAAAGAGGATGACTATGCACTTTTTGGCATTTAGCTTGAGGCCATGGTTTTGACACCAGGTATCTGTCTCAGTGAGACCCTTTTGGAGGATGTCTGTGTCAGCCGGAGAGTCAGTTATAGCCCCTAGTTTGCAGTCGTCAGCAAACTTGGTCAGCCATAGTCCTCCGGTGCTAGCCTGTACCTCTGAGACGTAAATGCCAAACAGGAGGGGTCCTCGGACTGAGCACTGGAGAATGCCACTTGTAACCGGTTTAGAGTCAGACCTAGCTCCAGCTACTCTTACCATGTGGGTTTTGTATGTGAGCCAGTTGGCAACCCATCTCATGACGTAGGGGTTTATGTTCAGGCTGGTCAGCTTGTCTAAAATGCCTGAATGGGGAATGGTGTTGAAGGCCTTTGCGAGGTCTAGGTAGGCTGTGTGGACCACCTTTCCCTCGTCAATAGCCTTGGTAGCTGTCTCAAATAAGTCCACCAGGTTTATGAGGCATGATCTGCCCTTAACAAAGCCGGATTGGGCAGGGTCCATTGTTTGGAGGTTCCCAATGTCTCTGTTAATGATGATGCGCTCTATAGCCTTGCAGACCAAGCTAGTCAGGCTTATAGGGTGATAGTTCCCGGGGTCTGTTGTGGCTACACCTTTGTGGAGTGGAATACCCTATGTGCACGTAGCCTGAGGAGAGGCTGAGTTTGAGCAGTGTGTTTAGGTGAAGGGTTAGTTCATCTTGGAGCTCGTATTAGGTGAGGGGTTAGTTCATCTTGGAGTTCATATAGGACACAGCCTGGGACATCGTCCAGTCCCATTGATGCTGTGTTTTTGGCTTTGGAGAGGGCTGTTTTAACCAGAGTGTCTGATTTCAGGGGCACTACATTCTTCTGGTATGGTTATGGGCCCTTTTGTGGGTGAGAGGGGGGGGTGAGGTTTGCACTGAACCTGTCCACCAGGATGTTGGTCGGTTCAGTATATTTTGTGCCATTCTGCACCAACTCTGAGCAGATCTGAGAATTGCTACTTAGATTCTTGACATAGCTAAAGAATGCCTGAATGCCTTGTGGTTATCTTTGGAGTCCTTGGCAGTTTTTCTTTCGAAGCTAGCCTTGGATGATTTTATGAGAGATCGTAGTTTCTTGCGGATACTGATCAGGGATGTCTTCCCTTCTTGGGATTTTACTCTCTTCTGTACTAGTTTCCTCCTTCTATTGCATAGCTTGTTTATGGCAGGGGTCCACTAGACAGGTTTCCTTTTTTTGGAGGAGTGAGTCTTGGTTTTGCTTGGGATAGCATGATCCATGCATTCTTGTAGGTGCCCGTAGAGTGAAGGATTGTGCAGCTTGGACAGCGTTATCCTTTAGCGTGGGGGCTTTGAAACTTTCCACCTCAGTCTTAAGTAACGTGAAGTTTGCTTTTGAAAAGTTTTTCATGGTGGTTTCTTTGACCAGGGGTACAGGTGGAATGTGGATATCCAGAGTGCTTAGTTTATGGTCGGATCTAACCAGCGAAGGGTTGACCTCCAGTGTGGAACAATGGTCGCCCATGTTGGTGATGACCAGGTCCAATATATTGTCACCTCTGGTAGGGGTGTTAACCAGTTGATCCAGGGCATTTGAGTTTATAAATTCTAGGAAATGTTGGGCAAGGGAGTTTGTGCATTAATGTTTGGGTAATTGAAATCGCCCAATATCGGGGTGTTTGGTAGGACCTTTATGTTTCCCACTGTTTCCAGAAATGCGGAATGAGGGTCCCGGGACATGGTGGGTGATCTGTAGCAAACTACAATTTGAATTGCAGTTTTGCCCGTTGTTGTACGTGGATGATCTCTGAAGCATCATGCTATGTCACTAACCTGGAGGTGTGGGTATCCTTGATGACTATGGATAAACCCCCGCCTTTTGTATTTCTGTCCGAGGTTTTTGGCCGAAATGTATGGTATGAGATGTAACCTGGTAGTGCTGGGGTGCTCTCTGGAGCCTTAAACCAGGTTTCTGTTATGGCACATATATTGATTTTCTCCATATTGAGGAGTGCCTCAAGTGCGTGCATTTTGAGGTTTAGACTTCTGTCACTGAGTAGCATTACCCTTTTGTTACTTGTGCTATTTACGATGGTGGGTTTGTCTTTTGAGCCTTGCCTAAAAAAGGCACTATGGGGGTGGAAAGAGCCTTGGCCAGTATTCAAAAGCCTAGGGGTGACCGGTGCAAGCCGTCTCTAGCGAAGCAGCATGGCTTGTCGCGCATGTCATCCCAGGCTGACAGACACTGGATCCCCTTTGAATGACACCAGAAGCTTAGCCATTTGTTGAAATTGATAATTTTTTTTCTTTATACTGTGGTATCATTCTTTGTGAGGGCAGGATGCTACTCAGGGTCATGGTCATACCAGCCTGGGCTATGTGATCAGAGAGCTCCTCCACGTTTCTTTTCATGTAGTCTAGGGAGGTATGGCTCAGGTCATTCACACCAACATAGACAATGACAGAGTCATATTTGTACTTGTTCTGTAGTGACCTGAGTGCTAGTGTTATGTGGCGGATCCTGGCACCCGACAGGCAGCTAATAGTAACCTTCTCCTTGTTCAGCCTAGTGAGTGGGACGGCAGTGTGCCTGACTATAGAGTCATCTATTACTAGTGTGTTGTGTATGTTAATTTGCCTGTGATTGCATGGCATACTGGTTTTGTGAAGCATGTGTTTCATGGTTTGTGTTGGGGGGGTGGAGGTTGCTTGGATGTTTGCTTTGGAGGTCTCTGTTGCTTTTGCAGATTTTTATTTAGAGCATCCGAGTATGTTTTTGTGTATTTATGTGTGTTTTTCGCCAGTGCTGGTTTCATAGGTCTATGTGAGACTGGTGGTGTAATGCAAGTAATTCCCTTCTCCTCTTGATTGAGTTTCAGTCCAACATGATTTGCCTGAACTCCATTTCAAAAATACTTTTTGGTGGTCTGTACTTTAAAATGAACATAAACAACTCTCTTTCACCCTTAAGCCCCTTAGTGAGTGACACAGTACTGTAGTGAATGCTTGCTCAGCTCCTTGCTCTGATGTTGCCCCCCCCCCACACACACACACACTAGTCTCTCCAGTGCTTATACAACATGGGCCATCTGGAGCAGAGTCAAAGTTTCATTTCTGTTCTCCCTGGAGCAGAGTTGAAGTTTCATTTCTGTTCCCCATGGGGCAAGGTAAGTATGCACATTTTAATGGTGATTTTATTGCTGATGGACAAGGACAATTGATTTAATGTTGTTAAAATAATGACCTTTCATTTTCATGTGATGAAGTTTCAGGAATTATACCTACAATTGTTAAGTATAATTTTTGGTCGTTACAGTAATTTGTTTTTGCTTTCAGAATCCATCTCCATGTGATGAAACTCGTAGTCACTTGTGCAAATGCTACAGGGTTATTCCTGATACTTACAAATGAACATAGCAAAGATGAACTTCATAAAGGCTGTTTATGATAATGCAAAGGAGTTAAAGCTAATTACATGCAAATAAGAAGTGGTGAAGTGTATTATGCTTATGATGCAGTTTTGCGATTCATAGTCCAATATCTGAGCTGTACTGCCATCTATTGTTAAAAGCAATGCTTTGCATTTGATATTTGAGTTCCAATCCATGAACTTGCCTCCAGCCATCCCTTCTGTAGTTTGTCCAAGTATGCACAAGCACTCCTTGGCACACAAATGAATTATTTCTCCTACCAACCTTTTTATTAGGGTGTCTTGGGTATGCACAAGCACTAAAATGACACAAAATATTTTTTTGCTCAGAGATCATTCAGCTGTCTGATCATGTATGCACAAGCACTTCACCGACACAAATGGATTATTTCCCCAAATAACTCCTTAATGAGTAAGTCCAGGTATGCATAAGCACCAAAATGAAACATTTAATCGAGTGACCCCTTCAGTAAAATGTCCAGGTATGCAGTAACACCACTCGATCTTCCTCGCGTCTCCATATTTTCCTAGAAAACTGCATCTTACTGGCATATTTATAGGGTCTAGTTGATATCATCGAAAGATTAAAATCTCAAACGCTGACATCAGTGAAAATGCAGAATGCGAAATTAATTTTTTTTTTATTGCAGTACAGTGGAGATTGGGATATTTGCCCTTTCCTCACTGTAGTGCGATCTTGGAGATGGAATATATATTTAGTGGGGGGGGGCACAACCCCCCACAATAGCAATTTTCACATTTTGCATATTCGCTGATGCCAGCGCTCAAGATTTTAATTTTTTGATGATATAAAGTAGTCCCTATTTATATGCCTATTATGCAGATGAGCTCATTATAAATTCATGTTTATCAATCATACATGTGCATACATGTAAGGCCTCTTAACAGCATAGTAGCTGACTCCTATCGCTTATGTGTTAAGCATGTTAAGCTTTTGTGGTAATGGGTGTGTTTACAACTCCTTCACATGTATGTTTTTATGCTGAAAGGCTGGGATTTGCATATTCGTGTAGTGTGCCTCTTCAGATCACCACTACAAAAATGTGAAGCCCAGATCATGAATATCACCATGATTTTGGGCATAAAATAGGGAATAAACCATAACAAATGTTTACAGGTAGTAAATTATGATAAGAAACCCAAGTTTTATGGTGAATTACTCTTCTAAATTCCATGGCTGTAATGTCTTCCATATGGTCAGACCACAAACTGAGCATAAAAGAACCAAAGGAGGTATATCCATCTTCATTAAAGATAAGTATACCTCGAGATTCACAAACAGTATGACTTTCTTGAGCTACTCCATGTCCAGACAGGCAAAGCACCCAACCACATCAAAGCTAGCTATAAGTTTCACATTATGACTCATACTGCATACCTGGACTTACTGGAGTCACATGCTATACAGTCCAACACCTTAGTCATGGGTGATTTTAATTCTACTACCATCGACTAGGAAACCTATATGACCACAAACATGCTGACTCAGAAGTACTTGGGACTTTGTCAGTGCAAATGCTCTGGAACAGCTAGTCAGCACTCCCGCAACAGGCTCATATGTCCTGGGCATAGTAGTTACTAACAGAGGAGAGCATTGCACCCCCCATCTCATGTCTTCCTTGGAAGGATCGGACCATAATTCAGTCTTGTTCAATGTAATTATAAGACCAGATATGTCTCCAAGCTCAAAAACTAATTTTACCTTCAACTAAGTGACAATATAAGAAGTTTCAAAGCCCCCTCAAATGTGGATAACATGGACTCCTATGCAGAGGTGTACACAAATGCCCTGTATAAATACTTAAGCAGTTTTATAGAATCAACTGTACCTGACCAGATTAAAAACATGTCAAGCCACCCTGGTGGACCCCTACTATAAACAGGCTGTACAACAAAACAAAGAAACTAATGTTGAAGAACAAGATGGAACTGGATCAGCAGAGGAAGAAATCCCTTTCTACCTTAAACAAACAAATTAGACAGCTTGTCAAGTCCTTCAAAGCTAATTATGAAGCAAAATAGCCTCCCTAGCTAAAGATGATAACAAGGCATTTTTTATCTATGTCCAAAATCTAAAAAGGTAATAACCAGCTATGCTTTGAACTGCATTTGCAGAGGTCTTTAGAGTCTTTCCTGTCTCAGCTGTGTACCATTCTATACTTTCCTTGTATTTATTACAAACTCTTTTCTTGTAAAATGTCTATTCTAGCGTAGTCTTTTCAATGTTGTCAGTACACAAAAGTGTACAGGATCAAAAACACCTGCTAATTCCTGTAACTGTGATTTAGTATTATTAACTGTATTCAACCAAGCTACTCCTCCTTCCTTGCTCCAACTTAAATAATTGTTCTTATGGAAAGAGAAATTTCTGTCATAAATATGGATGTTTTCTTATTTACGTTTTGACTGCTTTCCCCATAACAATACATTAATATATATCTGTGGGAACTTAACTCCTACCAATATGGCAGATACTACAGATTTGTTTTGATATAAAAGTCCTTTAATTGTTTGTAGGAAATCCGATGTTGTGGTGTATTTCCTTGTGAGGTGCCTGGAGTGGAAGGCTTTACCACTTGTTCGGAGTTAAAATTTTATTGGGCAGGACACACTGGAATCTAACCTTATTATAGTCTTTTTCCCCTTTGTTTAATAAATGTATTAATTTAAGAGCACTGCTGTAGGGATTTTCTTTGTGGTCTCATATGCTAAATTGACTTTTAAATTTTTTAGACATTTATTCCCAAATGTTTGTATGGAAACAGTTGTACGTTACTGCCACCACGGATTTTTTTATGTGTGAATGGAGTCTCCAAGCTTGATTATGGTGCTCAGTATTAAATATGCATTTTTTTTTGCTTTTACAGGATATAGCGGAAATATTCTATCAATATTTTAAATTTAAGTCTGAATGGACAAATGCTTTTTTACCTATTCAAACTGCATGGGTTGCAGCTTCTATCATGTGTTCTGTTTTGAGATGTTCTTTAGACACAGTGTGTCTGTAGCAAGTTTGAGAATTTCCTTGAGGAAACTTGTGCTGCTATGGATTTATAATATAAAAAGGTTTATAACAAAGAAGCTGTACTTTGTTTTCCACCAAGTTTAGTTAGTAATTAAGGACGATTTGTTGACTGATAAATGTTGCAATAATAATGCTGTGAATGAACTGGTAAATAAGAAGGGGCAATGTAATAGGAAGAAATGCATCTGTTTTGTTTCCAGGTAGAATACAATATCAGTGAGAAAGAGATCCTGTAAAAGGGGAAGAAAATCCGGGGACTGGTTGACTCCTCACATTTTTAAGACTTAATGACACCCCAAGTGGGCGTATGAAGCCATGGCGGAGTACTTGTGGCCTCTGCAATGTTTTTCAGTACTTTTGCCCATATTTCAAAACATTATTGGTGTCAGGTTTGCCACCCTGGCTCATTCTTTTGTAATAGTGAGTTTGGAGTGGGTCATAGTATAAATAGGTATGTTTTGTACTAGACAGGAGTAACTGCAATAAACTTTAAACTCTGACTATAGGAGTAATCGGGAATATTAGAAATCGGAACAGAGAGTTCATGTGGCTTAACGTAAATTTAAAGGTTTGAAAACCTTGGTGTCTGTGGTTCCAAAAGGTGGAATGAATGTTTAAGACTGAGTTTTATTCCAATATAGCATATATGTAATGAAATACTGTATTTAAAACCTGAAGGTTTAAATAAATGTAATTGCAGAATTCTGACTTGGAGGTTTTTTTATTGATCCCTATGGCTTTGAATATGCATTTATTGTGATGATTTTTTTTTCTGTTAATCTCATGAAGGCTGGTCTGAGGTCCTAAGTATTTCATTTGAATAAAGTGAGTGGATATCATCACTGGCCTTTAACTTGTATAGTTTTTTTCTTTTGTTAAGCTGCATGTTTACAGTTTGACCCCCCCCCCCAGCTCTCTGTGGAGTTGTAAAGGCCATTGACCAGAGGGAGAACATATTATTTACTTCCCTGATTTTGAAGTCCATTTTTTGTTTCCTTCAGCTTTGCAGTTTCTAGTCATATGCCTCCGTGTCTGAAGTTGCTGTCCCTTTATGTATTCCTGATGATCCTACATTTTAAAACCAGAACCATTTCTCTTCCTGCACATTGCATGATGTCTGCATATTTCTCTCCCTTCTTGTATTCTTGGGTCTGTGTTATTTAGGGTTATCTTTACTGAGGACCTCCTAAATTGTTTTTATGACTACTGGATTTTCCTTATTTGTTGGTGCTGTCTGTAAGGATACCTGTATATAGCATATGCATGTGAGCTGTCACCTGGTTCTGCTGTTTTGGTAATGTTTTCTAGTTTTGTGTGTTAGCTCATTGCTGGTTAGGTACAAATTTTATGAGTTGATGAGTTTGCCCTGCTGGATGGTAAGGTAATTCTTTTTACCAAATTCTTCTACCTGTGTTTTCCGGCTAATACATACAAGATATTTTGGGTCATTTATCTTTGTTTATGAAAAATATATCTGTGGGTGTGCATCCATGTACACTTAATATTCTTTCTGAATTTCTAACAGAACATTTTTGTCCTACAGGCACGTTTTTAAGTGTTAAGTGAAAATTTTTTAAATGAGAGCAGGTCTTTTGGAATCTGATCCCTGTAATAAGCCTGTTTATAGGCAAGCCTTCCACTGACGTAAGTCATTTACATTGAGAGGAAGTCTTTCAGAATCGGGGCAGACTTACACTGAGACCAACTCTTTTAGCAATCTGGCCCATAGTTTCATCTCACAATATTTTTATCTGGTGTGTGCATACAAATGAGCTACTCATACATGCTTTTCCTTAATTCCGTATCTAACTGAAGATGTCCTCATACACTTTTAGTAATTTGGGGGAAAAAAAATCAAGCTTGCACTGTCAAGGTCACTAAGAGGCTTGCTGTTTAAGTGAACCTTGTACAATTTTCAAACAGATAAGTGGAAGCTAATACGTGATTGAAATCCCCAAGTTGTTCAAATAAAAAAAAAATAAAAAAAAAACGCCATATTGAAAAAATACTTTTCTGTCTCAATTTTCTCTTTTTAAAGTATTTTTCCTTCTTTTCAATTTTTTTTTTTTTTTTTTTAAGTAATTTTATTTAAGAACATAGACGTGGATAAAAAAAACGTGAGGTGTAGTTTATTGAAAAGAAGGGAAATTTTCTTTTCAAAATATTTCTTATTCTGTTAAAAAAAATTTCATTGTGATGTTTTTTTTTTTTTCATTTTTTTCTCAATTTTTACAACTTCGGGTTTCAATCACTTATCAGCTTCCACTTATATGTTTGGTTCCATATCCATGAAATTTGGGCAGTTTCACTGTCTGTACTGCCATTAGCTTATGTGGGAAAAGGTATTTCCCATAATGTGTGTTATTACTGACTGCTTTGTTTAGATCTTCACAGTCCTCATCTTAACATATTTTTACAACTGTTTTCTGATACTTCAGCATGTGTGTGCTCAGATTTCTTAACCTTTATTTTCTGTTTCTTTATTTTACACGGTCTCCTTTTTCAAGTCCTGCTGTTTTAGTTAAATTATTATTCAATGTAGTTATGGCACAGATTCTTTTCTAAGTCCTTCCATATTTTAATAACATCATTATTTAATTTTCATAATTCCTACTAGGCCAAAAAATGTAAAATCATCTTGAATGTTAATTAGGTCTACATTCAGGATATTTCATTCTGTCTGTAAATAACCAAATTTATTCTGCCTTTTTTCATTTAACATACATTATCCAAGCCAGTGTTGTATGATTTAAGTACTACATCATCTTATTTTTTTCTTTTATGGTTTTCATGCACTACCATTTGTTATGCTATTTTGAATTAAGACTCCCTTCCAGATTTCGTTTGTAGTGTTTGTTTTATATTTCTCATGTTTTCAGTTAAAGTAAAAAAAATGAGCCACTTGTTCCTCGTGTGGTGATAAGATTCGTTATTGTCTTTTCCCTGTAGCCCTAAAATTATGTTCTTCTGTCCATATACCTAGTCTTACTACTTTTTTCAGTACGTAAATATACTGCTACTTAGTTAATTTTATCTTAAACTCAAGTTCTTCTATATGACACACCCAACAAATTAAAGTTTATTATATATGCAGTATGAAGCCACATTTTGAAATAGCATTGTATTAAAAATACTGAACTTTTGGTCACTAGGAGAGCAGCAGAGGCATCTCTGTAAGTTTAGGGCATTTATTATTAAATAAATGAATATTTTAAAATTCTAACTTCATATTAATAGAAATGTATGTGCACTGTGTTCTTTTGTTTCTGAACTATTTTAGATAATCAGTTTTGATGTACTGGTACAGTTAAAAATGGTAATATTATATTTTATTCAGAGCAGAATTCTTTATTTTACACCAGAAGAACACATTTTGTTCACCAGTATCTCTTCATCAAAAGCAGCCCTTTTCTGGTGTAGGATAGTTTGTAAAACACTGCTGCCCAAAGCTTTAGGCCTAATTGTAATGCAGGGATGGAACAGTCCATTTGAGTCTGTATTATGGACATTATGCGCATAGATTTTGGTGACATGGGGCTTGTAAGTGGAACTGGTTGGGATTCATTAAGGTATCATTAACCCACCACATGACACACTTTTGTGTTTGATGGGAGGAAGATCAGGATGCGCCAGGTTGAGCTCCCACACATGGCACGTGGATTCAAGTTCCATTAATGATACTACTGTGCAACATTAGCAGAATGATGCTCTCTGAAAGTGCCATCTTTTGGATGAGGTATTCATCTGTGGTCCCATATCCCTCAGCTGATTTTTGGAGGAGGTATTCATCTGTGGTCCCATATCCCTCAGCTGAGTTTTGGAGGAGGTATTCATCTGTGGTCCCATATCCCTCAGCTGAGTTTTGGAGGAGGTATTCATCTGTGGTCCCATATCCCTGAGCTGAGTTTTGGAGGAGGTATTCATTTGTGGTCCCATATCCTTCAGCTGAGTTTTGGAGGAGGTATTCATCTGTGGTCCCATATCCCTCAGCTGATTTTTGGAGGAGGTATTCATCTGTGGTCCCATATCCCTCAGCTGATTTTTGGAGGAGGCATTCATCTGTGGTCCCATATCCCTGAGCTGAGTTTTGGAGGAGGTATTCATCTGTGGTCCCATATCCCTCAGCTGATTTTTGGAGGAGGTATTCATCTGTGGTCCCATATCCCTCAGCTGATTTTTGGAGGAGGTATTCATCTGTGGTCCCATATCCTTGAGCTGATTTTTGGAGGAGGTATTCATCTGTGGTCCCATATCCCTCAGCTGATTTTTGGAGGAGGTATTCATCTGTGGTCCCATATCCCTCAGCTGATTTTTTGGAGGAGGTATTCATCTGTGGTCCCATATCCCTCAGCTGATTTTTGGAGGAGGTATTCATCTGTGGTCCCATATCCCTCAGCTGATTTTTGGAGGAGGTATTCATCTGTGGTCCCATATCCCTCAGCTGAGTTTTGGATGAGGCATTAATCTGTGGTCCCATATCCCTGAGCTGATGCCAGACTAGGCAGCTCTTAATAGGGCCACAACACTTAGCATTTAATAAAAGCAATAGTTAGCATGTTCCTGTCTTCGGACATTCCAACCACTACATAAAACTAAAATTACACACACAAAGTTAAAACAAGTTGTTTTGGGTAAAATGAAACAATAATAAAAATGAAAGCAAAGTCCTACCAAAAGAAACATTTGTCCCAAATGAAAAAATTCAAAACTACAACTTTCTGACCAACTAGTGTAAATGTCCTAACATACAGTTCTTCCTTGCATGATAAGTCTCCATATTTTGTAACTAGAACCTGTAAATAATGCATATACCATCATCATTATTATCTCTTGCTTCATTTAATACGATATTCTGTTCATAATAGCCATATACTGCTGTTTCTTCTGTTTTGTGCCTTCTATATTTAACTTCATATTCTGCCCACATTTCTTAACCCTCTCACAACACAATGTATTGTCATGTCTATTCTAGTTGTCTACATGTACTGTAAGTGCACCCCCTTCCATTACATACATGCCTTAGATTTTATTGTTGCTTCATAAGGATACTTTGATTTACAGGAGCCTCCCCCCATCAAAAGAAGCCATATAAAATGCAATATTTTATTAAATTCTCTCTCCTTTCTTATAAGGTAATTGTTTCCTTCCCTAATACATTCCATATGTCTCTGATACCATTTTTCCCTGTTATTCGACTCATGATGTCATACCAATCTCTTCCCTTTATTTAACTCTGCCATTATGTTCAACTTGCATTTGTAACTTTTACTTACTAACATTATTTCATTATTATATTATTCTACTCCATACATTTATTTCCCATTTTTCTCATATCACCTTAAGCGTCTACTTTATCTGATGTAAACTGATGTATAATAAACCACATTTTTATTTTGTTTATCACGTAATCCCACTGGACTGAAGTGTCTCACCTGTTATCGCTCTCTAGGATGTTACTGCACTTGCACACTATGCCACAGACCAAGCTTTTCAGGCACAGCCCAGAGGTACTGTCTAAGCGATTTGCTCAGAGTCCCATAGTAGGCAGTTGGGGGAGGAAAGCTGCAGATCCTATACTGTGAAGTAGCAGAAACTGCTCATTAACAACTCAGAGTCTTAACTCCTTATTCGAACTGCCAAGCTTGGTGGATCAGACACCTCTCACTTTCTCTTTCCCTTCCCTTCTATATGAAGCACCTTTTTTTGGTCAGCTTGATTTTTGACCAGATTGTCATTTTTGTTTATACTTAAATTATAGATCTTTTCATATTTTACTCTTAACAGTGTGAATATTCAGCAGCCGGGGGTTCAGCCAGAAAACAATTGTCTACTTGACAGCTACAGTGATCTCTTCTGCTTCACTGGAGAATTATGGTCTACCTCCTCATGTTTATTCATCCACAAGTCAGACAAGAAAGCTATTTGTTCCCTAATCTGTGAGCAGTATCTGGCCTGCTCCTCCTCAGTTTTGCCACTGTACATTACTTTATAGACCACTTCATTCACCCCATTCTCTTTCAAAAATAAAAATCAGGAAGGCCATTGCAGAGTCTAGAATAAAATCAACTTCATATTTCCCCACAGTTGTCCTATACAGTTATTTGTTGATATTTCAGTTGAAGCAGAGTTTGTTGAATTCCCAGAATATTCTATTTTTCATGTGGGGAAAGCAAAGTTCTGAATTATATCTGTAGTGCTCCCTGCAGGAATAAATGAGTACCCCTCTTTCACCATTTAGCATCTTCTGCCCTGTAATCCAGTATGTTAAGAAGCTTGGTGAGGTTTCTTTTCTCCTGGCCTGAGTGGATGCATGTGGCTCCGAGAGCTCACCTGAGAAGCAGAGGTCTGTCCAGCGTAAACTCAATTGCCTGGTGTAAGTGCATCTGAAGGAAGGTGATTAGGTTTGAGCCTTTCACATTTTCTTGCAAACCTGCTGACCTCAAATTGTACCCTTGTTACCTATACTACAAGATTTTGAATTTGGCAATAAAGGTCTGCACTTTCAAGTGACTCTATTGAGTTACAATTTGGGATTCTGATATCAGCATATTTCTGACTGAATGTGGAGATCATATTCTTTACTTTTCCTGTTGCCAACTGCCCTCTTCAATTCCTGCAATGTCTTACAGCTCACTGATTGACCAGAGAAACTTGAATATGATTCAACCAATGTGTCTGAGTATTCAGCAAGATCAAATCTACTTGTAAAGCTACTGAGCATCAAGTAACTGCCAGAAAATTAGCAGGACTTGAAAGCAAGCAAATGTGCCTAAAATACTCGTCTGGTCCCAGAAATGGTTACTTTAGGTGACATTTCATAACTGGCTAGCTTCAGCAGTGTTCATGGCATGCGTGTTCCAAAAATGTTCATTTACATCTCAGTTGTGGGTGATAAAAAGCTTACAACAAAGCATCCTGTATAATTTTTTTTCTTGTTTGAGTCCAGATAACCCGCCGGCATGAGGTGTTCTTCAAGGAAGGCAGGTGAAGCAGAGGCAGTATTATGAAAAAAAGCAGCTTGGAATCAGCATGGTCCTATGGTAGAGTGGGATGGAACCCTGACTAATTGCCAGATGAGAAACAACAAAAAATTGAAAAGAAGTTGCGAAAGTTTCGAAATGTGACATAAAACAATTGAAATTGTTTCAATAAATAAAACCTTGACTCATCAGAATCATTCACAATGAAGTCAAGGTTTATTTGATGAAAGCATCACCTTATGTTATTTTATGTCAATTAGAGAGCATTGAAGTGCAACTTTCTTCAGTGCTGATTTTGTTTTCTAAGTTGAATTGAGCACTAAAACACCACCAGTTTTCTGGTTCATAATTGCCAGATGACCCATGTTTGACCAGCCAGCATCAAGCACTGGAGGAATTGGGTGAAGAAGAGTGGACAGCCTTTCCACTGGTGAAAGGTGGTCAGGTCAGTTCCCTATTAGCTGATCGAAGACGCATTCTTTCGAATGTGTCTTGATCAAACTTTATAGCATGAAATGGTAAAATACCGAAGCGGTATATAAGTGAATTCTTTCCCTGGGAAAGAAATCGCTTGGCCGCCTTCAGTATTTTGCCTTCTTTGTTACGGTAGTGCGGTCTCTGAGTTGGTGTGTGGGGGACAAAGCCACCATATTAGAAATAATTTGTGGTGTGTGTGTGTGTGTGTGTGTGTGTGTGTGTGTGTGTGTGTGTGTGTGCGTGTGTTTGTTTCTCGGAACAGCGATTTTCCCCCTGGGAAAAAAATCGCTGTTCTGAGTGTTCGAGATTGTAAGCTTTTGCTTACACGGGGTCGATGAATTCAACATTCTCTTTTCTAAGCATTCAGTGATTCAATATAGACCCGTCAGGTCTACTACATTAGTAGCATTTATTGGTCGGTAGGTGACCACACATGGAAGAGGATTGGCAAATTCATGCTGCTGCATCAGAGGGAACACTCCTATCTCAGGGAAGCAGACTTTGGGAGCCCACGATGAAAAACTGTTGAATAAAGGCTACTCAGATGGGAATGAACAGACCTTAGTGTTTTTATAATCTGAGCATGTCTGTCTGTCACTAATGAAAATAAAACGTGAGCTGATGGAGTACAGGAAAGGGATCCATTAAGTAGTCCCTTAGGTGACTAAACAGACTAAAATCTTCTAAAGAAGGAAAATTAGTGAAGGGGACAATGGATCAGAATTATGGGGAGGAATTACTTGCAAGTTCTGGGCACAGTAGTTGCTCTTAACATGCAGCAAAGATTACAGGTTGGGCAAGTGGCCGTGAGCAACAATACAGAAGAAACTAAAGTAATCACTGAGATTTTTTTGAAACTGCCAGAAGAGGTTTAGCTGTAACATCAGATAATTTTGGCCAGAAGTGTAGTGAAGTTTCGCACAAGTCCTAGCTACAGCTACTGCACCTGGTAACCTGGGCTGTTCTGTTGACTGATGTTCCCTCAACTCTAACTTGACAGGGAAAAAAACTCTTACCAAAGTTGAAAATTAAAATTCTTCCATTATGTAATTATATAAAGCTGCTTGCTACAAATGTAACAAGTACCTTGCCTATTACACACTGACACAAGTGGGAGTGCATTGGCACCTACTGAGAGAGCTCCTAACAGCGTGTGCCCAGGGAAGCTGCTTTCCTTTGCTCCTAATAACTTGCACACAGGGCAGCTGCCCCCTTTGCTCTAGTTACAGTACTGTTTCCCCTACTCCATCCCTTCTCTTAATTAGCATTCATATCCCTTGTACTCCCTCCCTCATGCACCTTATTTTGTATATAATGAATTGTTACTGTGTATCCTGCATTTTGATCCAGCTATGCATGCTGTTTTACAGTTTAAATTTGTTGCACTTGTAATTGTAGTTTTGTTTGTAGTTATAGTGTGAATCGCTTATGTTTTACTATTTATCACTGCATACATCTATTTGAAAATGTCAAATTACTCTTCTGTCTATTGTACCTTCCTGGGCTGAGACTGGAAACAGTCCAGTGGGGTCGGTGTTCTACACCGGTACATGAAAAATAAATGAATGAGCTGGACACTTGTGCTACTGAAGATTGCTCTGAGACTGTTCCATGACCTTTGGGAGATCTGTTATTGTTTACTTATTTAACAGTGTCCAGCTCATTGTGACCTTATAGGCTTTACACATCAGGCTTGTCTGTCACTTAAGTTCCTTACAAATTCATACTGATTATAGGTTCATAGGTTCATAGATTAGTACTAAGCTAACTGCCCTTGTGAGCCATTTTAAGCCTAGCCAATTATCCCTTGTGAGACTCAAACCCTGCACCTTGTATTTGTAAGGCAAACACTTTAACCATTAGGCTACCCTCCCAACACCTTACTTCATTTATGCTGCCTTTCCATCTTAGCCTCTACCTCCCCTTTGTTTTTCCCATAAATCTTTCCCAGTATCATTATCTTCTTTAGTGAATCCTGTCTTCATATTAAGTAGCCGGTGTGTCTGACTTCCGGTTTCACAGTAATACCTTCCAGTCAACAATCAAACTACTTTAAGTAATGAGTAATTTTGATCCTCTTGCAATCCATGGAATATTCAAATGTAGTCATTTTGATCCTCTTGCAATCCATGGAATATTCAAATGTTTTCTACACCAGCACAGAGCAAAAGCTTCAAGATTTTGGCACACATCTTTACTTGCAGTCCTGCTCTGACAGATATCTATACAGCCAAAGATATGGTTTTACTAAAAATCTACACTTGTAGGTATTTTCTGTATGGTTCATATTAATACCCATAACTTCTTATGGCATCCTAAAACTTTTGGAGCTGGCTTTTTAACCAAATGATATATTAATTAATAATAGACCATCTAAAAAAGGCTAACACCAAACAGAATAATGACATGGTGTCCTGTAGTGGGATGTTAATCACTGTTTGTTACATGCTATTAAACATTAACATTCATATTTGTATAGGATCATAGGAGGATACGAGACTAATAGCCCTGGGGTCCTTGCAAGCCTTGCCAAGAGTTTATCCCCAAAAGGAAACCTCAGTCGGCATTTGTCGTCTCTATCAGTGAGGGACATAGGCAGAACCCCTGGGACAAATTTATGGTTTCCCATCCACCCATCAAGGTTGCACTTGAAGAGAATCAGTGAGGTACTCCGTTTGACATGTATGGGAAGTCTATTCCAGAGATGGGGCAGCCTCTGGGAAATAGACCTGTCTCTCCAGCAGGTTTTGTTGATGTTGCATATTAAATCCAGGTCTTTCAAGTGGGTAATGTGCAAAAGTTAGACTTATGGATATGGAGCATCTCTAGTAGGGCAGGGTCTGAGATCACCTTGTAGGTGAGACAGAGATCACCTCTAAGCAATCTGTACGATACCGAGTAGAGTAATAATGATTTGAGCCTGTTCATCTAGGACAGGTGTTGGAGGCTATGGATTCTGTTTGTGAGGTATTTCTATGGGCTTTCCAGTTGGTGCAGGTGTTTGGAGAGGTGCATACCAAGCAGGGAGTTATACTATTGGTCTAATGAGGGAAAAGTACAGAGAGGTAATAACCTTCTTTTTTCTGGATGCAATCCCTTTACTTATGAGAGGAACCACATAAAAGGCTTTTCTGACCACTGCTGCTACAGTGGTTGAATGTAAGATTATCAGCCTGAGTACCCAGGTCTCTCACTACGGGTTGTTTTTTTAGGGGGTTGCCATTGATGTGGTAATCTGTAGGGGCCATGTTTCTGCCAAATGGTATGATGATACATTTTTTTTTTTTTTACATTTAGCTTCGGGCCATGACTTTGGCACCAGTCGTTAGTTGCTGTGAGACCCTCTTGCAGTATAACATCATTTGGGGAGTCAATGGCAGCACCCATCTTACAGCTGTCTACAAACTTGGTCAGCCACAGGCCTTTTGTCTTTGCCTTGACCTCTGAGATGTAGATGCCAAACAGTAGGGGTCCCAGGACAGATCCCTGGGAAACTCCACTAGTGATAGGTCTGCTATTGAAGGGGAGGTGCCTATTTTGACCTTGAGGGTCCTGCCAGTTAGCCAGTTGACCACCCACCTGATGAGGTAGGGATTTACACAAAGTTGTGTTAGCTTTTCGATGATGCTCGAATGGGGGATTGTGTCAAAAGCCTTGACCAAGTCAAGGTAAGCTGTATGTACTGACTTTCCCTCATCCAGGGCCTTGGTGACAGTTTCAAAGAAGTCAACCAGGTTCAACAGGCAAGATCTGCCCATGACGAACTTGAACTGGGTGGGGTCAAGTGCTTGGAGATTGCCTATGTTTTTGTTTAGGAGATGCTTAACAATATGGTCCATAGCTTTGCAGTTCAGACTTGTCAGGCTAATGGGGTAATAGCTTCTAGGGTCAGTAGTGGCACCACCTTTGTGCAAGAGGATGACAATGACAGTTCTCCACTCTGCAGGAATGAAGCCTGCACTTAGGCTTTGCTTGAATAGGGTGCTCAATGGCAAAGCCATTTCTTGCTGGAGATGGTGCAGAATACAGCCTGGAATACTATCTGTTTCCATTGAAGCTGTGTTATTTGCCTTGGATAGGACCTTTAACACTTGATCTATGGAGATGTGAGGACAAGTATCGGGAATGCTGAAAGAGCCTTTGGGGGGAAGTGTGGGGTGAAGTTTGTGCTGAACCCAAGTCAACAAGATCACTGTTATGTACTTATTTTGAACAAACCTGGGCTTTGCCATGGAAGTTCCTGACATAACTGAAGAAGGCTTTGTGGTTTTCCTTTGTTTCAGAGGCTGGTTTTGTTTCAGAATTGGCTTTGGAGGTTTTCACTACTGATCTAATTTGCTTGTTGAGACTAAGGAGGGAGTCTTTCCAATTTGGAATTTGTTCCTTTTTATCTTTGGACACCAGTTTCTTCCTTTTGTTGTAAAGCCAATTGGTAGAGGATATCCACCAAACAGGTCTGTGTTCCCTTGAGGAATAGGGTTTAGTTCTGTTGGGTATGGCTGAGTCCATGCAGTTGTATAGGTGCTTGTATACTGCATTGGCGTACTGCTCAATATAGTTGTCTGCATCCTCTGGGGGGGAGGGGTGGCGGTGAAGCTACAGATGTAGAGGTTGTAGTCAGCTTTTGCGAAGTTTTTTAGCTTGATTATGGTTGGGGGTGGGTTGGGTGATGATATGATCTCCCCATTTTGGGGTCAGAATGTGTGGAATGAGGTATAGCCTGGTAAGGCAGGAGTGCTCTTCACAGCCCTGAACCAGGTTTCCATGACTGCACAGATGTCAGCATTTTCCAGTGCAAGGATAGCCTCCAGTGAGTGCATTTTCAGGTTAAGGCTCCTAGCATTTAGCAGCATGACGTTCAATTTGTTTTTTGACAGCTCTTTTATGTTGGAAGATTTGTCTTTGGGACATTGCAAAAAAAAGGCACAATGGCGGAGGCAAGAGCCTTGGCCAAGATCCGGAATCCCACTAGTGACAGGTGGAGGCCATATCTGGCAAAGCATGAGGCCTGTCAACCATGTCATCGCAGGCAGACAGATACTGGATCCCCTTGGAAAGACACCAGAAACTAAGCCAATTGTTGAAGTCAATTATTTTTTGTTGGTATTGTGGTATCATTTTTGGTGAAGGTAGGATGCTGCTTAGAGCTAGGGTCATACCTGCCTGGGACAGATACTGTGAGAACTCAATCATGTCTCACTTCATATAGTCAAGGCAGGTACATCTCAAGTTATTCACACCAACCTGGACAATGACAGAGTCATACTTGTACTTGTTGTAGAGAGACTTAAGTGCATGCGTGATGTGGCGGATTCTGGCACCAGACAGACAACTGACCGCGACCTTCTCCTTGCCGAGCCAGGTGAGGGAGACATTATTTTGTCTCGCAAATGAGTCACCAATGACTAGTATTATTTTTATGCCTTGTGGGCTGTGATGGTTTATTGTTTTGCCTTATGGACTATATTTATGAGACACTGGTCTGCTATGTGTGATGTTTGGTGTTGTGTGGAAAGTTTGTGAGTGTGTTTTGGAGGTCTCTGCTGTTAGGTACATTTTTGTTGAGGACCTTTGCAGATGTGGGTGTGTGCTGTGCTTGGCTGTGTGATGTGAGTGGTGTTAGTGCTGGTAATCTCCTCTTTGTCAGGAGTACTGACTGTGGCTCTAGAGAGCATGGATTTCGGGTTACTGATGATGTAGATGCATTTCTTGCAAGTAGTAGAATTGTGTGCTAGGAGAAGAGGGCTGTCAGTAAACATGAGGCAGTTGCTACACTGTCTCGGTATGCTCATGTCAACCAGGCTGGCAGGAGAAACTGGGAATTGTCTAGACATAGTGTTCGCAATGCTTGGGCGGACTTTTGAGAGAGGGTTTTAATAATGGTTTGTCCACAAGTGTGTAGACCACAAAAAACCTTTAAATGTAAAGTAACTTGCCTGAAGCACAAGCTCTAAAACCAAAACTAAGATGCTTAGAATAACAAATTTTATCAGGCTACTAACAAGCAGTAGTAAGAAGCCGTGGTGGTGCTTTGCATTGTTGCCTCACAGCAAAGCGGTTCTCCTGTTCGATTCTCTGCTGGTGTGCCTTCTGTGTGGAGTCTGCATGTCCTCCCCATGGTCGTGTGGTGTTAAAAATACATGCGTGACTGGGCATTCCTTCGCTGAAGGTCTGGCGTCGGGCTGGCAACTCAGCACCATAAAAATCTACTGCCAATAATTAGCTGACCGGAGTTCCACTGTGGCGACCCCTAAACGGGAAAAGCCGAAAAGACCAACCGCAATTAACAAGCAGTAGTAAATGCAGCAGAATAAAAGCACTTGAACACTTAAGAGCACACAGCAAAAATAGGGTGATAAAAGTAGGAAGAATACAATACAGTAAACTCAGCTGAATAAAGTGTAAAATTTTGAGTGGAGAGGGAGGAAACAGAAGATAGTTCACGATTAAGAAACTAAGGGGGTTGGCTTTCCCAAATGCTCTCTCTGTACTCAGTAGACTGAGCTGATGAGATGGGACAATGAAGAGTGTCCAAAATCAAAAAAGCAAGGGTGTAGTCCTTCCCAAATTATCTCACTGTACTCAGTTGAGTGAGCAAATGAGATGAGAATGGGAGGAATGACCAAACTCAATTTTACAGCAGGGGCGGGCAATTCCAAAGCCACCAACTTAAGAATACAACAACACCTGGGAGGGAGGACAAAACAAACAATGCACACAGAATACAGAGAACAAATATATAAATGCAGTACCGTACAATCAAGTGCAAAAAGTATACATATCAGCTGGTATATCAAATGGTTATAGAATCCAACACAGCCAGGTGGTTAGCTCTATATAATGAGATGTCTGAGGGAAACCGAGAAAAATATATTGCCGTTGCCTATGTATACTTCATTATACTGGATATCCTGCTAAATGTTTCAAAGTAATTATGAAGATATCCAATATTTCCATATGCACATTAATACTGCCAAAACCAAGTGACATAAGACTTGTGGCATCAGATTAAATCTTAGATGAATTTGACTGAAACTGTTATTGACCCTTGCACTGCAATTTGTAAGTTTTTGAGAGCCAGTCAGTGTTTTGTATTGTTGTTGTTTTATGCAAATACGCATACTGATTTATAGTTTAGTAAGTGCTTCAATAAAAGAACATCCAGAAATTTGTTTCTGTCATAGGAAAACTAAAGTCTGGCTTAACAGAAATGTTCTGACACTATATGTCTAGGTGGTACAATCTCAAAGAAGTGAGAAGTTGTTTGTGAAACTTTAGGGAAAACATACTTTTGGCCTTGTGGTTCATTTAGCAACGTGATGTAAAGACTGAGACTGTATTGATTATCACTGTGAAATAAGACTTTTTACTGATAGCATTGCTGTTTGTCATTTTGAATATCCTTTACTGTGCACAAGGCATTTAAGTTTATTTAGCTGGGGGGGGGGGGGGGGGGGCTAGTGGGATGCTCTAAAATGTAAGGACGTGTGCAGCCTGATAGAGTTGTGATGTTCTACATCTCCGATGTGTTAGAGTTAGTATCCTACTCGGAACAACTTTTGCCTCATCAAAAAACATCTTTTAATTTCAAGTCCTCAATCTTAACACATCTTTTAGCCTTGGAAAGAAAACGGTCAGATTCCTCTCTCCCCTTGTATATTTGCAAAGATTTTATGGTGAAAATGTAACATAAAACAGCATTTGTGATTTCTGCTTTCACCTAGATAAATAGGTTTGTCAACTCTTCCTCAGTTTTAGCCAACAGATTAGCGTCATGTATCTGAAGCTGTTGATATATCTTTCAGGTTTTGGGTCCAACACATGATTTGTCTAAACAAGCATTTTGTACAATATATTCAGCACATAAATAAGTATAGTAACAAAATGTAACCTGTTCCTAGGTTCATAGGTGTGTACTAGGCTAATGGTCTTAGGGTCTTTACAAGCCTAGCCCATAGAAGTGTCCTGACACTGTGCCATCCATTGTTAGTTACTCTCCTTTCTAGTCTTGAACCAATCAGTTGTCCCATATTTTGTTCTGTTGTTTCTTGGTCTGCATACAATTCCTCAGTAGACAGATAAGATGACTCCGTGTGCCACATTCTTTAAGAACGTGCGACAGGTTTTTTATCGCCCATGCAATCAAAGGCTTTAGATGACAAAGCAGAAATGTTTTTTTTTCCTAGAATTCCTTTGCCAACATCTGCAAAGTAATAAAGAAAACAATAAGAGCTCTGGTATCTAGGCCCCTTCAGAAGCCAGCTTATACCTCTGGCAGTTCTCCATCTACATTGCTTGAGTGAAACTTGCAGGCTATCAAACATTAGCTTTATAGTCAGTATTCAGTAATGAGCTTGCTGATTGGTCAGATCAATTAGCGTATGTGTTGTAACTCGATGATTCCCAACAGGGAAATGGTCCAGTCAACAGAAACTTTACTCTGAGCAGCAGAAATGGCCGTATCCTCATCTACATGAAGTGGAGAAAACAAACTAGACCTCGGGCAGCTGTAACTATTAAAATAAGTAGCTTCATCTGTACAGCTATTATCTCTGCAAAGCGGATAAAACAAATTGAAGTCCAAGCAGCTGTAAACTGGAGGAAACTTTATACGTTAAACAGAAGGGTGGATATTTCTATGTCCACCCTTCGACCACCAAAAAAAAAAAAAGTTCCTGCATTATTACAATTAACCACAACTTCAGTATCTGTGCATGAATTTTCTTAACGTATGAAACTCTAACATCGAGCTTTATTGATTTACTGTAATCTTTGGTGGTTTATCAGACTAGCAAAAATGTTTAAGTGGGACTGTGCAAAATAAGAGGCAAAAGCAGGGACACTTGAGAGCTATAATTCATCTTTGGCGGAGGAGGGTGTACAACTTAATGAACTGTGTAGCTTGTACAGCCTTGGAGCATGCACAGTACATATCTTTGGAGCCCCCAGACTACCAGAAGATGGCAGAAATATACTGAACTCCTTAAATGACATAATTTAGAAAAGTTTTTTTCCCCTTAAATAATACCATTGTTTAGCAGCAGTAATCCACTCCTGAGTGTGGGCAATGCAGGATTGTGTTATTCACACTCAGTCATGGATTAATTATTCTTTAAATTGAGCACTCTCTAGCACTGGTGAAAGATCTACCTTAGTCCATTAATAATGGAATTGTTACTTTAAGAGGTGATGGACTCCCTGGAATTGCTTTAGTTTAAGTATATACGCCAGTAATGTATACTTGCGAATGTTTAAATACTTTCATAGTTGGGGCATATTTTAGTAAAAGTGGCATGTCGTGTATTTGGTATCCCTTGCACTACAGTATCAAAGTGCAAAGAAATCTGAATATGAGTCATGTAATGGAGCTGGGGTACCCCAATAGTGATAAAAGCTAAATAACTGACTATTGTGTGTGTCTATGCGATACTTAGCACTGTAACAACAACAACAACAAAACTTTTGCAGATTAGACAGTTAAGAAAATTAGTGGAATACGTGATTATGAGCAATAACTAGAACACATTAGCATACATGGTCTGCCCCCTTGCATGGTTTTAGGAAGGGATTCAGAATGGTGACTGTTTTAGGGGACCCGTAGAAACCATTGCTAACTGAGGAAGGACCTTTTACTGTGCGAGTCATCCCCCAACTGACCAGGCTATGTAACTGCCATGATTTGATGAGGGAGCTATTTGATAAGAACTGCATGCTGGAGTCTTTTAGGATTCTGTTGGGGCAGATTATTTTCTTTTTTTTTAGTAACCAATATTCTAAGAGACTGACCAAGGCTATGCATAACTCATCTGATTCTCTTAAAACCTGACAAAATCTTCAAATGTGTTTCAAAGGGAAATTCAGAAATACTTTGAGGATACAAAGTTGTATCTGACAAAACATTGACTTATTTTTTATACCCCTCAGAGGAATAATAAAGCAAGTGAGCTACATATTTTGGTCCCTTAGTCTTGAAACTGAAGCTCATAACTTTAAGTACACCACTCTTATCAAATTCTTCAGTGAAAAAATATGTCTATTTTCAACTAGTCTTTGTTGCATCCAAAACTAGAAAAGTCATTGGAATAAATCTTCTTCCAAAGCTGGTACATACCCTCTTGGTAACCTGTCGGAACTGGCCTCAAAACATGAACCTATTCAGAGACTTATTTAAATAAAGGTTACACTGATAGTTGGTCTGAGACATTACTGTAAACACAGCAAAAGGACAGCTATCCTCCTAAAACATCTAGATCTGTACTGTTTTCAAAATTCCATTTTGTTTTTTTACACTGGGACTTCTTATAAACTCCCAGTTTTATGTATTTATTTAGTTTGTCCTTTAGTTATTTCACATTTGTTTACTGGGAAAATCCGACTTGAACACAGCCAATTTTCAGTGGAGGCATGGGGAAAAGCGCTCCAGACACAAATCTTTGGAAGCTCTTCTAGTGTTTTGAGATCACTGGCACAACATGCCCCCTCCTGGGCTATTTTCAATTTTAAACAAATCACATGTACATAATTCAGGCATCTTCGATCTAAATGGTGATTGCATTATGAATATGAATGCATCTCAGTAAAATACACTAAAGCTCAACTTGTTGTTCTAGTTGCATAGGTCATACTGAGCAAAACTTGTCATTGCAAATCAGTTAAATGCAATAGATTTAAAATGAACTTGTAAAGGACTTTAAGGTAGTTGTTCTTCTGCAGATGACAAATATGAAGTACATACTGTTGAAAACCTAGCTCACAGTCGTCTTATTCCTTATTAATTATTTAACACTGTTCTTTTATAATGCTAGCTTGCATTTCATTGAAAGCAGCATGTGGGAATAAACGCAGCATGTGGAAAGATGAGAGCTGGCATGCTGCATACATTTTGCAAATAATTTTCTGAACAGCTAATGCCTAGATTTAGAATGATTAATTGTTTCTTACATTTAAAAAGGCATGGCTTTGACCAGCTAATACTTATACAAACACATTGTTATACGTACATTATTTGATGGATACAGTCTTGATTCCAGTAAAGCTGATAATAATAACATATGGTGCTCTGTAACTGCTGAAATTCATTAAACTTAGAAGAGTGTTGACTGATTTGTTACAGAACAAGTATAAAATATCAGAAAAATCATTCCAAGAAACGATACAAACCTATTTTCTTACAATTAGTAATCTGCTGCTCCAGTGGCATGTAATTGAGGAAAAGCTCATCAGATTACTACATGGATAGGAAAGAAGATACAAATATTTTCTGTTTCTTTTGCTGTAGTATAATAGTGAGTGTGTGCGTGTGTGCGAGTGTGAAACGGAATACCTGTTGATGTCATGTCTACAGAAGCTGCAAATATTCCAGATGCATCTTAATATTATTCATTACATCAGCAACATTTAACAGTTGCTGGCTCTTAGGTGTTTGATAACTTTTTCAGGAACTGAAATGGAAAATAATTTGTATTTGAGAGGTCTTTTGTTTACCTTTTTTCTCCTACTACTTGCTGACGTAAAGCCCACAACTAGTCTGTCCTTCAGTAGTTAGGCGACAACCTTATTAGGAAGCTGTCATACATGCAGTCAGTTGGTTTTGGGATTCAGTCTGTAATGTTCCAGTCTGTAATGTTCCTAACCCTGCCTCTGGGTGGTGGAGATGTTCACCACTGTTACAGCAGGGGCATTTTATGTTCTTCCTATGCCTTGTGGATTCTCCCAAACACACTCCCTCTGAGAGTTACTGTCATGGAATTACAAAACCCATTTTCCATGGTTTTCTCCTCGTGCTTTGTTAGCAGATTATTCTCATAGGTTCATAGGTTCATAGGTTCATACTAGGCTATCTGCCCAAGGGCATTTATAAGCCTAGCCCAGAGTTTTGTGGCTTTCGCCACCCCTTTAGTTTGGAGGATACTATGCCCATTATTTTGCTGTGCCTCTGTCAAGCAGTGACACTGAGATAATCCCTGGGGTATATCTGCGGTCTCCCATCCATTGGTCAAGATTTCTCTTGAACAAAGCCAGCGAGGTGCTCTGCCTCACATGTACCGGGATTTTGTTCCACAGCATAGGGAGTCTCTGGGTGATGAATCTGTCCCTCCAGCATGTCCTATTAATAACCGTGTCCAGGTTTAGGTCTCCCACCCTTGTAGTTCTGAGGGATCTAGATTTTTTGAGGTGAAGCATGTTCATTAATTCTGGGTTGGACATGGCCTTGTATGTCAGGCACAGGTCACCTCTGAGCAGACGGTAAGCGACTGAATAGAGCTGAAGTTCCTTCAGTCAGGCAGCATAGGGCATATTTTTGAGACCCTTTATCCTTTTGGTGAGGAACTTTTGGGGCCTTTCCAGCTGCTGCAGGTGTCGTGTCAGATACATTCCAAATGGGGCATTGTACTCAATCATTGGGTTATGTTGGTAGTCTCATTCCTGCTGAGCAGTATTAAGGCTTTTCATTAATTAAAATAAAGTCAGACTGGGATGTTCAAATATAAATTATAGTATATACAAAAGATCTATATTCATGTTTGTCTACAAACTCATTTACTGATGCTGGTAATTATATAACTGTCAGATGTACCAGCCTTATATAAAAGGCTATGGAATATGTGAGAGTCACTCGCAACTCTGGACAGGAATAACATTACTGACATTAGAGGGAGTCTAAACAAAAAAACTCCACTCCCTAGTAGCTCTCTTTACCCTAAAGAATTCTGATCTCTTTGTGATCACTGAGACATGGAATTAAAGCCCTGGAGAGCACACCAACAGTGCAAGGTTATAATGCTTTCCACACCTTTAGGCCAACTATTTCACTGGCAGAGACTAAAGTTGGACATCAAAAATAAATATACTTTAAGGCTGGTCAAACAGGACAATGCACTTGAGTTGCTCCATGTTCAAATCTCCATTGGTAAAATCCAGTACCACTTCCTTGCAAGCTATAGGTCCCTCTCTATGACCCAGAAAACCCACACCATATAGTTAAACTTATTAGAAACACTTTAATTACCTCACTATTAACTGGGAATCCTATATGACACCAAAAGTGCATGCACAGAGCTTCCTGGATTTTGTAAACACAAACTCCCTGGACCAGTTAGTTAATATACTAAGGGTGCAACCATACTGGATCTGGTCCTCACTAATATGGGAGACTGCTGCACACCCCCTACTGTAATGCCTTCTCTGGTAAGGTCAGACCACAAAATGGTCTCATTTGAAGTAAAAATAAAACCTGGACCTCAAGCTAAACCTGGAATATTAAGGAACTATTCTAAGGCTAACCTCCTGCTGTTAAGTGAGAATCTGGCAAAATTTCAAGCCCTCATAAACCCTGAGAACATTGCTGTCTATGCAGAACTGTTCACAGAAACCCTGTACGTGCATGTTAATTGCTGAAAAGGGGCAGCTGTACCTCCCCAGGAAGAAGTACAGAACAAACTCAAAAAACAAGCCACCCTGGTGGAATTGCAAAATCAATAGGCTGTATAACAGAAGAAAGAAAATAATGGCAAAAATTAGGAAGTGCAGCACCCAGTAAGATAGAAGCATTTTCTTCAAACTAAACAAACAACTCCGAGGACAAATAAAATCCCAAAAACATATACAAGATGAGTTTGGCCTTCCAGGCCAAGGACAACCACAAAGCATTCTATGTCGGCAACCTCAAAGGCAATACACAATTGTGTGCAGAAGTCATTGTAAATGGAGCCACCTATACTGATCCAGGACATACAGCAAACCTCCTGGCTGATAAATTCAACTCCAACTTTACCCCCCTCTCCCCCTCAACTTTCCCTCAGGAAATATCAAATATCATCAAATACAACTCCCCCTACTATCATAGGTTCATAGTTTGGTACTAGGCTGTCAGCCCTAGGGCTTAGGGCCTATACAAGCCTAGCCATAACAATTCCCTGGCTATTTCTTCCCACAATATTTACTTCCCTGGACCCCTATCTAGCAGGGTGACTGACGTGATCGCTGGGGTGAGTTTCTGATCTCCCGTTCACTATCACTAGGGAACAGGTCCTTACTGCTCTCTCTAAGACCAAGAACATTGCATCAATGGGCCTTATAAATAGCATGAAGCATGACCTGTCATGGCCTCTGGAAATACTATTTAACTGTAGCTTCCAAACAGGCTTTGTGCCTCATGAATGGAGAAAGCCAACCCATCTGCACAAAGGTGGGATATCTACATACCCTGGAAACTACAGACCCATAAGTCTCACTAGTCTTGTATGTAAAGCCATGGAAAGAATTATCATGGAGATGATCAACAGAGATACATTAACCCTCTAGACACTGGATCCAACCCAGTTTGGTTTCGTCAAGGGCAGATCATGCCTACTCAACCTGGTGGACTTCTTTGAGAAGGTTGCCAAAGCAATGGATGAGGGCAAAATCTTTCACACTGCTGACCTTGACCTGGCCAAGGCATTTGACACAATACCCCACTTGTGTATTGTTGACGACATACTCAAGAGTTTGGGTACACACACGTATTTCAACCAGTGGCTAGACAACTGGCTCACAGACAGGACCCAGGAAGTTAGAATTGGGGAGTCCACCTCTACAAAGAGGCCAGTCACAAGTGGAGTCCCACAGAGATCACGCCTTGGACCACTCCTTTTGGCATTTTACTTCTCAGAAGTCAAGGCCAGTGTCTGTGGTCTCTGGCTGAGTAAATTTACAGATTGCAAATTAGGAGCGGTCATTGATTCTCACACTGACACAAATGTTCTTCAGGATGGGCTGACAACTGGTGTCAGAGCCATGGACTAAAACTAAATGCCAAGAAATGCATAATAGTATCTTTTGGGAAATTATCCATCCCTGGTAACTATCATATTGACAACATACCCCTTAGAGTTGACCCAGTAGTTAGGAACTCAGGGATACGTGTAGACAGTAATCTAGCCTTTGACCATCATGTGTCTACAGTGGTGAGGAAATCCATTCTATGTATGGCATCTAAGTGCAGGGAAGTCATTGTTCCACTGTATTCTGCATTCATCAGACCTATCACCGAGTGCAGTGCCCCCTTTGATATGTATCTTACCAGGCATATCCAGCAATTGGAATGCCCACAGAGGTTCCACACTAAAGAAATACAGGGTGGTATGTAAAATGTCTTATGCAGACCACCTCAAGATCCTATCCCTGTATTCTGTCTCCTACAGGCATTTGAGGGCAAATCCTATGCCTGGCATACAGAGCATTGTCAGACCCCTCTCTGATGAACCCAGGGTTGCCAGATGTCCCTATTTGGGTGGGACTGTCCCGAGATCAGCAGCCTGATCCCGTGTCCCACACTTCCAGTTTAAATCTCGGGCAGCCTCCGCTTTGTTTTTCTTTTTTGTTATTTTGATTGGCCCGTACACCGGCCAATCAAAAATCGCTAAACACAAGAAGCTCTGTGTTTAGCGATTTTTGATTGGCCCGTATGCCGGTATATGAGCTAATCAAAACATCGCAAAACAGAGCTACTTCTGTTTAATGCAGAACTGCGATGTTCCGCATTAAACAGAAGTAGCTCCGTGTTTAGCGATTTTTGATTGGCCCGTATACCGGTATACGGGCCAATGAAAACATCGCAAAACAGAGCTACTTCTGTTTAATGCGGAACTGCGATGTTTCACATTAAACAGAAGTAGCTCTGTGTTTTTGGCCCGGGCCAATCAAATAAAAAATAAACACACAGAGCTACTTCTGTTTAATGCGGAACTCTGATGTTCTGGCATTAAAGATGTGGAAGACCTTTTTTTTTTTAAGTCTTCACTTTGTCCCTACCTGGCCAGTCATATCTACAAAACAAACGGCACTAGAATTACCCATTATAAAGACTTAGGCCTTGCCTGTGATATAAATAGGACCTGCTGTAGAGATGGGTATGTATCCCAGAGACTACCTCATCTATGGAACAGGCTTTCTAACCCAATTCAAGTACAACTTGGACAATTGGATGGGAAACTAGAAATTCATCCCTGGTTTGGCACCTATTTCTCTAATGGACACAAGTAACCTGTAAATGGTTCATCTCCCAGGCCCATGGTTACACTTATCAAGGGTATCAGAACTTGTCAGGGATTTGGGATGCATGGCTAAGCTTAAAAAGGGCCTTGTGGTCATTAGCCTAGTAAACACCTATGAACTTATGAACCTATTATGCCAAACCGCGTTGGCTTTATGAAAGAAAATGCTACCTTCTAAATCTTTTCAAATGTTGCTAATGCAGGGAACAGTAGTATCTCAGCACATACTGCATAGCTAGGTTTGGCCAAGGCTTTCAGTTTCGTCCCTCATGCTGTTGTACAGTACTCAGTAAATCTCAGTATAAACTAATGCTGTGTGACCAGAATATTAGTCACCTATGTACTAGAATTTGTTTTGGGAAAGTTGCAAGTACTAAAGTTGCAAATACTCTGTCAGAATGTAAAACTCTAAGCAGTGCCCCTCAAATTTACGCCCAAAGCACGTTTTGCTGACATGTAAGCCAACAGCGGAGGACTGGCTGTTCAAGTTTGCTGACAAACAAGTCAGGTTTGTTTTTTCAGTTTCCCACAGATACAAAGTAGCTGTAACAAGTGCTGGTCTTTGTGCACACCTGTCATGAACCATTAGATGTGACAGTCAACCAGTCACTAATTCCCAACATACAGACATCGTTACTGTCCAAAGAGTTACTGTACTATGTCTGTTTTGCAGTCCTTTAAATGGAGGATAGACAAAAGAATGTACTAATATAAACATGCTTTAAAACTTGCCTACTAGCATCAGAGCTAATCTGCTTACAAATTAATTTGTTAGTTCATCTCAAAGGAGTGCCGCAAAGGTTTTTGTCATGGTTAACGGGATTAAATACTTCTGCTTCATGTTGAAGTTTACATTAAATTATTTTGTATCAGCCTGACTCTTAAAAGCAGTTATAAAAATGCAAATTAAAAAGGCAGATGTACATTACATTAGTCAAATTACCAATGTCTAACAAATTTTGTCTCAGATGTCATTTGTCAAACAAATGTGTATATTTGGATAATGGGTAGTTGTTACTTTGACTTCATTTTGTTAGACTGACTGTCTCTTGCGCAGGGGGAGTAGTTGTTCATTTTAGTTCTTCTTAAAACCTTGAGTTTTCCTGGGAATAGGGGTTGTACTTGGCTATGCTTGTAAGGGCCCTAGGGCCATTAACTTAGTAACCTCCTATGATCCTATAATAAAAAGCAAGCAAACTAAGATTTAAATTTGTTGCATTTTACCAGTTGTTTCTCAAAAACAAAATATTGAGTATCAGATTATAATTTCATTTATCTCAAATTTCAGAGGTTAAATAGCAAATTTTGTTTCTTATACATAACCAAAGTGCAAATATAAAATATCAGTCTTGTTAAATATACTTGGCAGAATACACATACATCAGAGGAATACTTAAAAGAAAAAAAGTCACCCCTGGGATTCAGGTTACTGGCTAAAGCTCTTGCCATGCCTATAGTGCCTTTTTTTAGGCAAGGTTCAAAGGACAAAACCACCACCGTAACAGATACAAGCATGCAAAATCTGAAGGTAATGCTACTCAATGCTAGAAGTCTAAACCTCAAAATGCACTCTCTTGAGGCACTCCTAAAAATGGAGAACATCGATATCTGTGCAATAACTGAGACTTGGTTCAAGGCTCCAGAGAGCACCCCTGCAATCCCAGGCTACAACTCTTACCACACTTTTCGGCCACAAAACCAAGACTGAAACACTAAAGGTGGAGGAGTGTCCATATTCACACCTCCAGGCTTGTTGTCCAACACAATGCATCTGAAATTCTCCAGGTGCAACTAACACTAGGTAAGACTGCAATCCAAATTGTAGCTTGCTACAAATCCCCTACCATGCCCCAAAATTCTCACTACACCTTTCTAAACATACTGGAAAATATTAAGATACAAACAAACACCCTAATACTGGGTGATTTCAACTACCTGCCATTAACTGGGAAAACTACTCGGGTACCAACTCCTTTTCCCAACAGTTCTTGGAATTCATAAATTCCAATGCCCTGGATCAACTAATCCATTGTCCCACTAGGGGCTTCAATATCCTAGACCTGGTCTTTACCAGCATGGGAGATAGATGCTCCACACCAGCGGTCACCCCCTCATTGGTCAGGCCTGACCATAAGCAAATCACCCTTGACATCCACATCCCACCCGCACCCTCCCAGTAAGGAAACCTCCTTAAAACCTTCTCCAAAGCCAACTTCATGCTACTGAAGTCAGAAGTAACAAACTTTATGGCACCCATGCAGACAGGATCTGAAAGTTTGACTGCAGAATCCTACACTAAGGCACTGTATGAGCACATCCACTAGTGCATGAATCGTGCCATCCCAAATAGAACCAAGATGCTCTCTTCCAAAAAAAGGAAGCCAATCTGGTGGTCCCCTGCTATAAACATACAACAGAAGGAAGAAACTGTTGCAGAAAAGTGGAAAATCCCAGGATGCAAAAAACTCCCTCGCCAGCCTCAGTAAGAAGCTGAGATCCCTCATAAAATCCTCAAAAGCTAGTTAAGAAAATAAAATTGCCAAAGATTCCAAAGACAACCACAAGGCATTCTATAGTTATGTAAAGAATCTAAATGGCAATGCTCATATCTGCTCCGAGTTTCAACAGAATGGCATTAAATATACTGATCCCAAGGATATTGCAAATATCCTGGCAGATCAATTTAATGCCAACTTCATCCCCCTCTCACCCCCTAAAGGTCCCATCTCCATACCAAAAAATCATGGCCACACAGAAACAGCACTCTCCAAAGCTAAGAATACAGCATCCATGGGACCAGATGACATCCCAGGCTGTGTACTACATGAACTGCAAAATGAACTGGTACCTCACCTAAGTGTCATGTTTAATCATAGCCTCACCTCAGGCTTTATGCCCACTGAGTGGCGCATAGCTACAGTTATCCCACTCCACAAAGGGGGATCCACCTTGGATCCCGGGAACTACCCTCCCATCAGTCTGACGAGCCTGATCTGCAAGGGCATGGAACGCATTATCATTGAACTTATAAACAAAGACATTGGCAACCTCCAAACACTGGACCCCACCCAGTTTGGATTTGTGAAGGGCCGATCTCGTCTCCTGAACCTGATCGACTTCTTCAAATCAGTCTCCAGAGCTGTGGACGAGGGTAATGCAGTCCACACAGCCTATCTGGACCTCGCCAAGGCCTTCGACACCATCCCCCACTCTGGAATCATAGATAAACTTACTAAGCGGGGCATAAATCCCTATGTCACTCCATGGGTTGTCAACTGGTTTACTGACAGAACCCAGACGGTAAAAGTAGCAGACTCCAAATCCAGCTCCTGACAAGTGGAGTACCTCAGGGTTCAGTCCTGCGACCACTCTTTTTTGGCATCTACTTCTCTGAAGTACAGGCCAACACTATGGGACTGGCTAACAAAGTTCGCAGATGACTTCAAACTTGGAGCCATTATTGAATTCCCAAATTATGTGGATATTCTACAAAAGGGCCTTACAGAAACAGATGACTGGTGCCAGAACCATGGGCTCAAGCTTAATACCAAGAAATGTATAGTTATTCCCTTTGGAAAAAAACATGTACCCATGAATTACCACATAGGTGGCAGTACACTAAACATCGAAAGTGTGAGGAGAGACTTAGGAACACAGGTGGACAGTGGTCTCACTTTCGATAACCACATCACCACAACAGTCAGGAAATCCTTCTATGTGGCACACCTCATCACTACGGGCTTTTCATCCAGAAAAAGGAGGTCTTTGTCCCACTGTACTCATCCCTCATTAGAACCATTATATAGAGTATAATGCCCTGTTTGGTATGTACCTCACAAGACATCTGCAACAGCTGGAAAGGCCACAGAAATACCTCACTAAAACAATCACAGGCCTAAAGCAGATGCCATATGCTGATCATCTAAAAAAAACTCCAGCTATACTCTGTGGCATATCGTCTACTCAGAGGCGATCTCTGCTTAACATACAAGGCCGTGTCAAACCCTGAGCTGTTGGACATGCTCCACTTAAAGAAATCTCAATTCCTCAGAGCCACACGCACCAGGGATCTAAACCGTGTCATCACAATGAACAAAACATGATGGAGGGATAGGTTCCTGACCCAGAGATTCCCCATACTCTGGAATAGACTGCCCATACATGTCAAGGAGAGCGCCTCCTTGGCCCTCTTCAAAAGGAACCTTGATGATTGGATGGGAGATAGGAAATTCTCCTCGGGGATCATGTCAGTCACCCTGCTAGACAGGGGTCCAGAGAAGTAAATATTGTGAGAAGAAATATCCAGGGAATTGTTATGGCTAGGCTTGTATAGGCCCTAGGGCCGATAGCCTAGTACCAACCTATGATATGTGATGGGCTCACTGTGAAAAATTTAATTTTATCCCACCAGATAATGCACATTTGTTTTACTTTATAGCATTCCTGTGCATGATCTGTTCACCTTTCTTTTGAATGCTAAACTAGAAATACTGGCAAATTACATATTTTTGATAGATCTAGATATAGCTGCTATGTTTCCAAATGTCATGTTTAACACATGGCTTTTCTGTTAACTGACTTTATACTTTACAAAACAAGGAATTGGTTAATGTCTTCTTCACAGCTTGCAATTACTGATTATTAAAATTATGGCTCCTGCATGTAAATATCACACGTATAAATCTTATGAGGAGAAAGATAGAAAACCAATATATATGTGTATTCAAATATGCCATTTCATGTTTAGACCAAAACTTTGAGGTATTGGATCATATAACAATGCATGCACTCCTGGATAGATCTAGTATCACGGGGAAGCAGTAAAACCTACACATAACTAGGCATAATCAATGCCTAAAACATCTGAATAACAGTTGTGTCATTTTACTTCGCTGTACACTCCTTTCTATTGTTACTCATTTATAATCATGTTTCCAATTTTGTTTCCTTTTTCTTCCAGCTTCTGTATGTTCTTTAAGTAGTTACTGCTTTATTATATGCCCATTCAAGAGGATTTCAAAATTGCTAATGGCACCATACTAAACTTTTATACAAAAATATACCTCACAAAATGTAATGATGTAGTCATTTATAACTTCAAAAAGCTAATTTTGCTTTTGAGAATCCATGCATATGCATCAGTGTAAAGTAATCTGGTTGTAATTGTAGTTAATCATTTATTAGTGATAATAACTAACATATTTGAGAATGTTTCCTGAATTACAATGCATATTGGTTACCACCCAGTTTCCTTCTAATGTTTAAATTTCTTGTTAATATCTCTATTGTGAACTGTCAAATATATTAAAATAGTGTCTATAGTTTCTTGCCTCATTAGATGTCACCATTTGAAGATTATGTACTGCAAAATGCCGTAGTGCATGTTTGTGGTATTGACATATGTTCACTAAATCAAACCTTTTACATGGCCATTACTGTAAACACACAACATAACATGCATTATTTGGTGTTTTTAACAATGTAACAGCTGGTCTTTTCACACCTGTTCATATCTGTAGCCAAACATAGCAAATATATCTCCCCTTTTTCTTGTAGAGTCACTTAAAAGCTGTGCATTCTTTTGAAGAACTAATAATCTACAGCTTGTCTTGGTTGACTTGTCTTGAACATATCTTAACTATAGCCAACAAATAGCAAAAATACATTCTTATATGTAAAGCTATAGCTTGTGTGAAAATAGGTTTGTTATTCTGACGTTTGTTTACCCATGACTTAAAATAGTCGCAAGATATGTTTTCATGTTGTGCTTATCACATTCAAGACTGCTGTATAACCACCGTATATCACTGTTACCTAGGTATTTATAGTTAGTGTTGATGTCTTGTTTGTGCCAAGCTGTATAAAATTCTTACAGCTGATGACTTTTATTATGGATTAGTCCAAGTGTCCTTTTCTTGGTAAATAGAATGTTTTATAAAATGTCAGCTCATTACTAAAATACAACCCATAAATTAGTCATTTTCATCCCAGAATCAGCAAATTAAGTAATACTAATATTATAACCTTGATAATGAATAATCTCTGTGTTGGTTTTGCTTTCATGGGCATGTAACAAGTAACTTTAAAATAATGTTTAAACCTCTGGGCCTTACTGGCACACAGAATAGCACATTTCTTCTTTTTGTTATGAGTCCATATAAGCAAACAAAATATTTTTACTAACCATACACATTTTTTCTCCAAGTACTATGGTTTGTATGTTATGCCATTTTTACCTGTGCACCCTTTTTCCTTTAAAAATCCAGCCAGTACTCCTATTATCATGATTTTAAAAATGTAAATTATATACTGTGTTAAATAGTGCTGCACCACGTCTGTCCCTTAAAATCATATTTAATACCTATAAGCTTCATTCAGTTTATATAAATTTTGGGAACCTTTGGTTCAAAACCCATGAACAATCATGAGAACTCTCATGAATCATGCCATCATTGCCATCTACCTATGTGCCAATGACAGAGTCCAATCTACATTTAATCAGAACAGGCAAAATCAAAATACTCAAATATTACCTTGTTTGAAAAAAAAAAGAAAAAAAAACTAAATCCTATATTCTCTCATAGTAGGTTATGCAGCAATTTTATTTAAAGAAAACCATTTCCAAATTCCTAAAGTTCTGTAGTTCTATTGTTGTGACTGTAGTATGTGGTGGGGCATTGCAGTTCATAATATGTCAGTTTTTGTGTAACATTACACTTGAATGTCATAATTGTAGTATGAAAAAATATATTATCATATTCAGTATCTTTTTTAAATGTAATATAATAAAATATTCCTAGTATTACCTTTCTAAGATCCAGAATTGGTGTAAAACATTTGTATGCAAAGAAATACAATTTCCTCAAAATTTAATGAACTCTTTTAATATATATATATATATATATATATATATATATATATATATATATATATACATATATATATATATATATATATATCTGTAGAGTTAATTCTGTTAGAAGCCTGGTTATTTAGAATGCAAAAATAATGAATATATCACTAAAACATTTGTACTTTTGCAGCTGTGAAATATTACCCATTGACAGGCAGCCAGACCAGTATACATATCAAAAACAGAATCTGTTATTCAATATGCTGTGGCACAGGAACTCATTAAGCCTTTATTAATTCTCATATCATTTGACTTAGAAATAATCTGTGAACAAATATATATTTTGAAAATATAATGAATGAATAAATAAAATGTTAGCCATTGTGCAGATATTTTACATGCTGTTATATTACATGTTATATGATGTATATGTAACATGTCATACACCTGTAATCTATCCCTTTTCTTGTATTTCTTTAGAAATCCAAATTTGCAAAAACTAATACAAATCAGAATAATATAACTGTTCTTCTTTTTTCTATGAGACATGCCATGATGGCCTGCATGTCAGTAGTAACAAAACAGTCACTATGTAAAACTAATTGGAGTGATGCGTTCAGTGGAAAAACTGTAGAAGGAATGTGAAAATTTTTGAAAGAGAAATTGTTTGAATGCAAAAAAAAAAAAAATGTTTAACATCAGGATCTAGGCATACAATGTTGGGGGATATATTTCCATAAGAACAAGACACCTGATTAATGTAACAGGAAATAAATATAAGAAATGGAAAAGAGTTTGAACTACAACTTTGAAAACTGAAATAAATAAGTTGGACACATATAGCATAGTGTCAGACAGCCTCACAAAATGTTGATGAAATTTTTTATAAAGATATTGATCATAATGAGAAGCTATTTTATAGATACACATGTGGAAGGATTACATACATACCAAGAACATATAGTACCATTATATCTATTGTTTACTAGGTTATTTAAATATAGAGTGGTTCTTCAAGATTATAGACATGTGCTTATTAAACCATCTTTAAGGGAAAGGGGAGTAGCACAAACCCAGAGTCATTTAGACCCTTAAGTCTACTTTCATGTTGTGAAAAGTGATGGAGAATGTAATATTGATACATTATTGTCAAAATTGGAAAAGTTAGGACTTGAAACCATATATCAGCATGCATATGTTGAAAATAGGGCTATAATCACCTGTGACATGGTGTTCTGTAAGAGTATAATAGCTATGAATGAAAACTGTGATATGATATCTACAGATTTAACTTCAGCATTTGACAGGGTCATGCACAAAGCACTGATCAATAAATCAGAACAACTCAATATTGATTTTAGTCTTAATATGATGGATAGCTGCATGGCTTACAAATGGGACATGGCAAGTATCATACAGGAATTGTACAGGTGAAATTCTTGGTTACAGTCAGGGTGTCCCAAGGCCTCTATTCTAAGCCCTTATTTGTTTAGATTGCATCTTTCAGACCTATCTTTTTCATCGGAGGTATTCTACAGTCTGAAGATGTGAAATTGGGTAAACTGATTACATGTGTTACAGATGGGACATATCTGCAAAAAAAATGACTAAATTGACCATGCGGACATAAAAGAATATTATACTGATTAAATAAATCAAAAGCTGAGTATATGAAATTTTGGAGACATAAATGGAAAGGTGAATATTTAATACAGCACACAGTGATTGAAACTGTAGACTCATTTTAGGGGCCTAGGTATACAAGTAGATCCAGCTTTGAGTTTTTCTAATCATATCAGCCAATTGGTTAATGATAGTTACAGAACTAAAGAATGTATAAAAAGATTTATAAAGTCTATGAAATCAGAAATTATTAAGTCATTGTTGATTACTTTAGACCAAAACTTGAGTATGGAATAACAACATGGAAACCTTTTAAGAAAACAAGCATGAGTAAACTGGAAAGAGTACAGCATAAATGTACCAAGGTCATCCATGGATGTGGAAATTTATATCATGAAAGCCTAAAATATCTGAACTTGTACAGTGTCTCGTATAGATATTTAAGAAGAGACCGTATTCGTGTGTATAACACATTTACGGACCACTACCTCTGGGAATGTTTGGGGTTATCAAAAAGTAGTAGAGAATCTTCAGACAATTTATGTAGAACATTCTATAGGAATGAGAACTGTAGTAGTTGGTTCCCTGACAGAGCAACTAATGCATGGAACAGACCACCAAATTACATAAAAGTAAGAACTAGTTTAGATATTTTTAAAAAGAGCTTGGACACTTATTATGAGAACAATTGTGTGGTATATCGGCAGGCTAGAGAGGCATTAATGCCCATGCTTGAAATGCTTGTATGCATGTGTTTATTATGAATGATCTGATTTGTGTGTTGATGGTATCAGGCTGTTAAGAGACTCACTTACCAACTAGATGGCCCTGTGAATAGTCACAGCACATGAAACATTGGTACAAGTTGCACATGTGCCACATATGAGAATCATGCAAACTGGATGGTGCATGACCATATTTTATATAATATTGCTTGCAGTAAATGCACCTGATAGTTGGAGGGGAAGCCCACCCAGATGATATATCAGACAGCATGTTGAGTAACTGGAACCTTTAATGGCAAGGCCACAAGACGAGAAACTCCTAATGTTTCCCCTTTCAGATGTAAAAAGTTTTTGACAGTGTGATGCCCGAGCACTGGCCCAGCAATCAAGGAGCTTCAATCCTCAGTACTAACACCAGTGAGGAGCGTCCACATAGGGGAGGATAACAAACACACACACACAGTAAAGTACAATTTCCCTTAAGAGCACACAGAGATCACAGTCAGTCTGGGGCTGGTTTCTCCTTTTCTCTCCAGATCCCCAATAAAACTCCCCACTGGCATAGCTATAGGGTCCAGATCTTATCCTAGTGGGCAAGCTAAAACATCCAGTACCCGCTCTGTCCAGCCAGTGCTTCATGCCCCTGCCCAAGTAGCTGACACACACACACACACACACACACACACACACACACACACACACACACACACACACACACACACACACACACTCTTGAGTTATATACAAACACACAGACACTCCTGGGGAAGGCTGGCACAGATTCTCCAGCTGTGCCCCCTTTCTGCCCAGTCTAAAAATTAGTACCAGATGCCACCATCCACTAATATCCGCTAATAAAAAGGCCCTTAACAAAGGATGTCCAGTTATTACTGTGCAATATTATTATCCAAATGGTAAGTGTGACTGAACAGCAAGGCTTATTGGAGTGGCTTAGTACAGTATCACTATATACATGCAATGTACTTCTAAAGCTTAAATTATCTCTACATAAAACAGCCATAGTTGAAAGGTATAAAAATATTTAATAATAAATAATAAAAAAAAACACGACAATACTTCTTACTATACAGTGCTAGTCAAGAGTTTAGAGATCACAGGAAAATGCTTAAAATAATACAGTAGACTAGTTCTGACATCATGGGTGGCCACGGTGGTGCAGAGGTTAGTGGTGCCACCTCACAGCAAGGGGTTCTCCGATTCAATTCTCAGCTGAGGTGCCTTCTGTGCGGAGTCTGCATGTCCTCCCTATGGTTGTGTGGGTTTCCTCCGGGTGCTCCGGTTTCCTCTCACATCGCAAAGACATGCTGTAGTTGAATTTACACTCTAAATTGTCCCTAGGTGTGAGTGTGTGCATGTGTGTGCCTTCTGTGGAAGGTTGGGCATCGGGCTGGCAACTCAACACTGTAAAAACTCCACTGCCAATCATGAGTGGACATGTGATCTGCTGTGTTGACCCCTAACTGGGAAAACCCGAAAGAAGAAGAAGACTAGTTCTGACATCAATACAGAAAAAAAACTAATCCAGTATTCTTATTTCCTAACTATATCTAAGAGAAAACACATTTAGAAAATAAACTTACATATAGAGCATAGGCAGTGCTGGTGAGTTGAATGTTCTCAAGACAAATGCAAAAATGCTCTCTGATTCTCTCTCTTTAAATTGATAACATAGTACTGCTTCACATTACATCATTCTTAACAATTCTTTCTGTTTTCCCACTCTAACAGAAACTCAGAGGGTAATAGCCCTTTTGATCTTGCAGCTGGTCAGGAAGCCAGAGCAATAAAAAAAATATACATGTAAATTCTAGCCATTAACTCTGGCCTCAAAACAATAGGAAGAATTCCTTCAGTTAGACATCTCGGCTCCGAGTTTTGACATCAAACAATTACACAATGCTTGTCTTATCAGCCTTCCTACAGAAGAGTGTACTGTTATATTTTTGCAGTTCCACATTTAACAGCATTTTCTTCCATTTAAGTGAACAAGTCTGTGGCTTATATTAATATTTATAAATGACAGAATTGTCTCAAAAATTCTCTCTGGCTAGGCTGGCAACCTTCACCTATCTTCACAGACAACAAGAATGGTTAATACTGGTCAACATTGTGTCCACTGGGATAGGCGGTTCACCATCACCTTTGATTCTTTGTGATGATGGCACTTGATTACTTACATGTTTGCACAGTAGTAGTTGATAATGTTCTAGTTGTTGAGATGATGTTATATCAGCTGTGAAATGGATGATGGTGATATGGACCACAGCAGACTCTAGTTCCCAAGGTGGTTACTAATACATGCTAACCAGCTGCAGCAGGTGTTTCTCTTGTTTTACTACTAGTGATGGACCAAAAAAGCAAAAACTTGATGATCCGAAAAAGTGATAATTATAGCTCAGCACTCTAATTTTGTGTTTATTGTGTTGCCATTTGATTTTTGTACTTTGCATATATGGTGGTTTTCATTAGTTTTATCAGCAATCATTTGCATTTGACACATGCTATACTTTTTTCCATGGCTGTGGTTGTGCTACACTTTTCTCTTAATTGCTTCTACCTTCACACTTGGCACTCATCACACTTTCTTACATAAAGTACCATGCTATTTGTTTCTGAATATCCACCACTATTATTTAATATTATGTGACCAGTGCTTTAAATTTTTGTATGCTGTATTGCACAACTATTTACTGTTTCTTGGCCTTTGAGTATTTGATGTACCTACGTATGAAGCTCTACAAATTTGAGAAATGCAGTAAGATATGCTGGATTAAGGAAATAGAACAAACAGAACTAACAAACAGAACTAAAACACGTGGACAAGCAAGTCAGACTCGTTGTCTTTCTGCAAGCACTTGAGGATAACTCTGACAACAAATTGGTTGTTAGTTTTTGATAATGTGCAGTAAGAGTTTTACATATCGAGGCAAACATTTGGTTAGAGTGGAACAGCTGCAGACAAAATTTATATATATAAAAAAAGTCTGATGGGATACAGATAAATATCAGAAAACTTCAGTTATAACTTCAGTGTTGTAAAGTAATCTTTGAATGTGCATTGCTGGTAAATGCACTAATGATTCTTGAGTGTTGTCCAAAAGACTATGAGAAAACGGCTAGACTTTGGTATGTTTGTATCTATTTTAATGACTGATCTTGGGTTTTAAAAGGAAAATGACTGTTTTGCAGTCAATCTCCTTCAGATCTCAAATAGCATTATTTAACAGGTTGCAAGACTGTAGTGTCTATACAAGCCCACACAGGCAGGGCAGAAAAGCAACTGCTCTAGGACAAGATCAGAACAAACTCTGAAGATAGCGATTTATTGTTCATTTGTCATTAATCACTTGTCAGCCTGCTCACTTCAGAGCCTATAAACATACCATGTATCTAACACTAGCCATGGCTGCAAAAGCTGTAGACTGTTGCATTTAAGATAGGACCACACCAATCTTGGAACCCATTCATAAAGTCTAGTGTCAAAATCAGATTTTTACATATGTAGTAAAAAAACAAAACTTCTGTCTAGCAAATGGCTTTATGGTGGCCAGCACATGGTTCATCAAGACAAACAATCACAAGATCATATACAAGAGTGGCCAGCATGCATCTCAGGTAGACTTACTTCTAGTAAGGAAAGGGCACTGGGGTAAAATTAACAGTTGCAAAGTCATCCACAGTGAAACAGTAGACCCACACCATAAACCACTGGTTACCATAATTGGCTACAAGTAATGATCTGGTTCAAGGAATTACTCAGGGCTCTCTAGCACCTCAAGAAGAGGAGGGAATAGGTGGAGATGAAAAAGAATGGCAGCACCTGAAAAACCGAATGTTTGTGAACTACAGAACAGGTATGTGGCTGAGCCAGTTATGGAAATAAGGTATTTAAGGAAAGCTGGTGTGGGAATGCAGAAGTCCAGGAAGTCATCAAAAGAAAGTAGGAGTGCAGGAAAAAGTGGGAGATGGAAAATGTTACCATGTGTGTGTGTGTGTGTGTGTGTGTGTCTTTCGGCTTTTCCCGGTTAGGGGTCGCCACAGCGGAACTCCGGTCCGCTAATGATTGGTAGTAGAGTTTTACATGCTGGCTTGCCGGGCCTAACGCACAACCTTCAACAAAGGAACGCCCATTCACGCATGTCGTCACACAGTAGACGCTTTAACTGAGAATTGAACGGGCAACGTCTAACTGTGAGGCGACAACGCTACCGCAGCACCACCTAGGAAGAAATATTGGTTGGCTAACAGAGGCTATAAAGGAGTTACAATAGCAAAGAAGAAAGCATCAGAGGCACTCCACCAGCTTCTGGAAAGTCACTCCGTAGATGGACAAAGAAACTATATCAGGTTGTAAGGCAAAGCCAAAAAGATAAAGAAGATAGTTTGACACCCTTCATAAAGGATGCTAGCAACAACCTGCTTACCAGTCCACAGGAAATCAAAGGCAGATAGGAGTACTTCATCAGTTTATAAATGAAGAAAACCCCTCAGAAGCTGTACTGCTGCAGACACGACCTAGGATGAGTGAATAGGAGGAGAACCCCACCACAGAAGAACGGGAAATTGTCAGGGAAAGCAGCAGGCCCAGATGAGATAAAGATGTTATGTGAAATGGGGAGAAATGGTTCTTGTAGCAGAGTGGAGAGAGAGGCATATCTCGGATGACTGGAGAATAAGCATACTAGTGCCAGTGTTCAAGAGGAAATGAGGCATTCCCAACTGTGGGCAGTACAGAGGTATTACACTTCTGTCACATTAACTGAAAGTTCTGGAGGGTGTGACTGATAAATGAATATGCAGAGTAAGTAGAAGGTAAGATGAGAGATGAGCAGTTTGGATTCAGATTGGGATGCAGTACAACTGACATGATGTTTGCAGTGAGATAGTTGAGAAGCTAGAGATGAGGAAAGGGTCAAAAAAGCATACGACAAGGCCCCGAAAAAAAAAATGATTTAAACAGTCCTATGGTGGTTTGAAGTCCCAGAAACATTGATAGAATTAGTGCAGGCTATGTATAAGGACCCAGTGACTCAAGTAAAACAGTGTTTGGTCTTGCAGAGTTGTTCCCAGTGGGAGTAGGTATGCACCAGGGTTCAGCTCTGATCTTGTGAGCACCAGTTTTGCTTCCTATCTTGACAATATTATGCTAAAATTTGTGAACCAGTTAAGCAGACTAATCACAGTGCAGGAGACGACTCATTATATGGCAATCTAATATTCAGCATGACAATTTGATAATTTTATAGGCATCTAATTAATATAAGCTCTCCTACCTTTCAAAAAAATTTAGATAAAAATAGGTATATGCAAAACACAGAATTGTATTAAATTATCTGAGAAAGCATGCTTATTCTTGGATACATTATTGTGTAGGAATTATAAATCGGAGACATCAGGCCAGATTCAAAAAGAATTGCTGTCTGGTCTTAACACTGGAGTAAGTCACTTACAATAACTGTAGAGCTTACACTCGGGGACTTAGAATAATAGCTGCAAAGTCATTTACAGCAAGAGCACATCTTTTGGAATCTGGTCCCCAGTGCAAGCCTGCTTTTATTTATATATATTTTTTTCATCTCCATTTTAATTGATATAATTAAATTATTTTTTGCAGTCTGGGGAAATTAGCTTCCAAAATTTTATAATGCATCTTGATAATAAGGCTAAGTAACAAAACATTGTATAACCACTGATACACCTCTCGTGGGATCCACTGCTAGTCAATAAGCTCCATGTGTCAAAAATACCTATCAAAATCCCGAGGAAAGCAAAATGATAGTTTGTACTGTCACTATGGCACTGTCAAATGCTCAAAAGATTGTGTACACACTTGATGATGTCATAGTGCATCCAAGTTACAGAAGCTACATACTGAAAACAGTGGTGACTGGGATTTCTAAACGCAGTTTGAAGTACTTTATGATATCCTTCCCACTCTGTAATAAGTATCTGGTGTCAAAGCAGCATGCATGTTATACATAACCAGCTAGACCTACCTCAACTATTTTCAGTAGTTACACAGCATCTAAGTAAGCACTTTTTAAAGATGCATGTTTTTTTAAAGGTACAGTAGACTCCCTATCTTTAACTGGCCATCATATGTCTGCCATAGCCCTAGCAAAAGATAACAGAGAAGAACAACACTTCTGCCTCCTCTGGGCTAAATAATGACAGACATTTGAGTTTTAGACTTCCTATTCATTAGAAAAATGCATACTAACACAAATCATGTTATTCTAGCTGATTTATAACCTATAAATGCTCTTTTGTATGCACTTTCTGATTAACCAGCCATTCATTTATCCCACTAAGGTCCGGTCCCAACCGGATAAGAGGAAGTCTACTGTATGTGATTCAAGAAACTTCACTGAATGCTTCTGCACATTAAAACTGTATTTGATACTTAATGAATCAAAGTATAAGAATAATGGTCTAACAAGGTCGAAACATTGTTCTTCCCCATAATGCCTTTTTTAGGCAATGCCAAAATGAAAGCACTTCCAGTGTAGCAAATCAAAACAAAGAAAATCTGATGGTATTAGTGTTCAATTCTAGGAGTATAAACAAGAAACTCCACTTCTATAAGCTCTCTTTACCCTAGAAAATGCTGATGTCTGTGTAGTCATTGATTCATGGTTTAAAGCCATGGAGAGCACACTGGCAGTGCAAGGCTGTAATGCCTTCCACATATTTAAACCAGCTATTACACAGACCAGGTCTAAAGGTAGAGGTGTCTTGATTTACAACAGAAATAATTATACTTCAAGGCGGGTCCAACAGGACAATGCACATGCACTTCTCCACATTCAAATCACCATAGGCAAGATCCAATACCACTTCCTTGCAAGCTATAGGTCCCCTTATGTGTTACAAATTTGATGGGTTACAGATTTAAACTTACTGGAAATATTCACCATCCGTCCCAATACCATCTTCATGGGCGACCTTAATTACTGCGCTATTAATTGGGAATCCTATACAACACGAAACATGTAGGCACAGAGATTCTTGGATTTTGTAAATACAAACTCCCTGGGCCAGATTGTCAATACACTGATCAGGGACACCAGCATACTGCATCTGGTCCTCACTAAACTGAGAAAGTGTTGCACACCCTCAGTGTAATGTGTTTTCTGGTAAGGCCAGACCATAGAACTGTTTCCTTTTGAAGTATAAATAAAACCCAGAACCCAACTAACACTAGAATGTTTGGAAAGTATTCTAAGATTAACTTCCTACTTATAATTGATAACCTGGCAAAATTTCAAGCCTCCATAAACCCTGAAAACACTGCTGGCTATGCAGAACTGTACCCAGAAACCCTATACAAGCATGTTAATAGCTGCATTGAGGCAGCTGTACCTACCAGAAATAAGTATAGAACTAACTCTAAAAACAATCAAACCACCAATAAGCTGTATGACAGAAACAAGAAAATTATCAGAAAAAATTAGGTGTAGCACCCAGCAGGATAAAATCACTGTCATTAAACTAAGCCAACAACTTGGAGGGTAAATAAAGTCTAACAAATCCAAATCTGAGGTAAACTGGCCTCCCAGCCCAGGGACAACCATATGGAATTCTTTAGCAATGTATGCAACCTCAAAGGCAATACACAATTGTGTGTAGAGCTCATTTTAATGGAGATACCTATATTGAGCCAGTAGATATAGCAAACCTACTGGCAGACAAATTAACACTGCATTGATGGGCCTAGACTTTATCCCAGGATGCCTTCTAAATAGCATGAAACCTTACTTGTCTGAAATTGCTATTCAAGTGTAACCTCTGAACAGGATTAGTGCCACATGAAAGGAGAACAGCAACAACCATTCCTCTGCAGAAAGGTGGCCCATCTACATACCCTGGAAACTACAGACCCATACAGTAAGGTTCACATGGTCTGCCTTATGCTGGCCAAGGCATTTGACACAATAGGATAGGTATAAACCTTTATGTCACTGGTGAATACCCAGCTGGATCACAGACAGAACCTTGGAAGTTAGAATTGGGGAGTCCAACTCTACAAAGAGGCCAGTCACAAGCAGAGTCCCACATGGAGCAGTCTTGGGATCACTCCTTTTTGACATTTACTTTTTTGAAGTCTGGGCCAATATAAAGGGTTACTGGCTTGCTAAATTTAAAGACGATTGCAAATTAAGAGTCATAACATTTCTCACTGACACTAATTTTCTCCAGGAAGGGTCGACACAGACAAATAACTGGTGTCAGAGCCATGGACTAAAACTAAATGCCAAAAAATGCATACTAGTTTCCTTTGCAAAGTCATCTACTCCTGGTAGCTATCATATTGACAACGTTCTGTGTTGTACAACCTATAAACAATGGTATGGCATCTAGGTCCAAGTTGGCCATTGCTTTACTATATTCAGCATTCGTCAGACCTATCGCTGAGTACAATGCCCCCTTTGGTATGTACCTAATCAGGCACATCCAACAGTTGAAACATTCACAGAGGTTCCTCACTAAAAGAATACAGGGATTAAGTAACATGCCCAATGTAGACCACTTGAAAGCCCTATCCCTGCATTCTGTCTCCTACATGCTGTTGAGGGGAGATCTATGCCTGGTATACAAGGCATTGTTGGACCTCATCCTGATGGACCTCCTGCATATCCACAAAACAAACAGCACCAGACTTACCAATTCTAAGTACTTAAACCTTGCCTGTGATATAAATAGTACCTACTGGAGAGATAGATATGTATCCCAGAGACTACCCTTTCTCTGGAACAGGCTCCCCATCCATGTGAAGCAGAGTTCCTCCTTAACCTAATTCAATTGTAATTTGGACGATTGGATTGTCAACAGGAAATTATCCCTGGTTTGGCTCCTATGTCTCTAATGGACACACGCAGCCTGTAAATGGTTCATCTCCCAAGCCCCTGCTTACACTTATCAAGAGTACCAGAAATGTGTCAGAGATTTGTGATGCATGACTAGGCTTAAAAAGACCCTAGTACATACCTATGGGCCTAACATATCTTGGTAGTGAATGTAAAGTTAGAAACAGCTAATGTGATGTGTTTTGAAGAAAAAAAATAATGCAAGTCTTTGAAGTGTTAGTTTAGCAACTTGTTTAAGCTGCAGTAAAATGAAATATTTATTTACATTAAATAATAATTTATCCCTCATCACAACTATTATAAAATGATGTAATTCATCTCTAGAAACCATGAAGTACATTCAATATTTAGACTTGGCAATTCTTCATAAAAAAATAAGTATATGAATATGACTGCTAATAATTTCTAAATAATGAAAGAATATACAAGTATCATAGTTAATGCTAAGAATATTAAGATCCATGTCAATCCCTTGTATTACTTTTACTACAATGCCACTTGTTTGGGGGAAAAACAGAAAACCACTTTGGAGATAGGCCCCCGTGCCACCAATTTTGGTGGAGACTCCAAATTTATATGTACACCAACTCTGAAGTTGCACAATGGGGGAGGGGGGCAAATGTATCCTCGGATGTTGCCAGAATTTAATTTTGCCTATTACACCTCGACTGAGTGGCATTTTTATTTATTATTTATTCTCTTTGTTTACCAGGAAAGCCCAACTGGGCAAAATCTATTTTTAGTAGTGGCCTAGGGAGAAAAACTCCAGTAAATGAAATTTGCATTAACACGTTCACACAAGTATCAATGATAGTCCATTTCATTAATGTTCAGTGGATCAGTTTACAGTGTACAGAGTATATTGCATCACAGACAATTGAATGTATGACAATATATACAAAGAGAAATATGGGGTTTAATGTAAATGAGATAGGAAAAAGGGGGTTAGTATGTAGAAAGATAAGATTTCAAATAGGAGTTACAGTCATAGAGGATGATTTTTAGATCTAGCGCGGATAAGTCTAGTTACTGTTGGTGAAGTAGGTGGAATGTGACAGAATAAGAGTGTTTATTGGTAGACCGAGAAGTTAATGTGGAGAAATGGTAAAGGTAAGACTTGCATACAATAACCACACTAATGGTTGTACAACAACGAGTAGGAGCTTTATTCAACTAAGGTCACATTGTCATCCATACTTTTTTAGAACAGTAGATACACATACTTACAGGTCCCAGATATATTCTCTTTATATCATTACCCCACATATAAATAGGTCGAAACATTTACATTTTCTAACCAACCTGTTTGTTGGGAGTTACTTTTACCTGTTAAGCCAAAAAATGTTTAAACACCATAGCAATGTTATAATAAAACACTACCTCTGCTACTTTTTGAGTGCAATAGTGGCCTCCCAGGTGGGTGCTATATGGAACTATTGATTCCAGGGATGAGGAGGCCTGAAACTGCTCTGTATGTCCATCTGTACATGCCCTTATCTCTCTCTAACTCCTATCATATCAGGCATTATTGCTTACCTAATGGGAAACCTTTTCAGAGACTGATGTTTGCAGTCTGTAGAATGTGACTTGAGCAAATTAAAACATTATGTGATTGTATAAACCCATAATGCTCAGTATTTCTGGGCTTAGAAGACCTATTCATACTGTTTTATACTATACCAGGGAATGTCATTGCAGAAGTGCTAAGAAAAGAAAGTATTGTGCATTTTTGAGCTACTGTTGCCTTTGTCACCGTATTGTGACCAGAATGACCCAAAGGCTCATAACCTTCAAGAGTAAAGATTAACCATAATAGATAATCATAGATCTGAATGCAGCCACCTTTGTTTCTCATTACATCGGTTCTTATATATTTGGGTGGATCTGTTGCTTGTTTTTAACTTATTGCTTATCAACTCTGTCTACAATAGTTTAGTCATGACCGTAATGCAACAAATTATATGAACATACCCCTGATTATAAGTAACCTGCAACGTGTCTAAAACATGGATTTCAGGAACTAAACATTGAGAGTGGACCAATGTGAAACTTGAAAGTTAAATTTTGAAATCCTTATCAATAACACATAAATAGAGAGAAACCCATTTATAATTCTTATTACATGGAGGTTATCTGCCCTCATGTACAGCTAGTTACAGAAAAAAATTAAATATGGAAGGGAGAAGAGTTTTCATTCTGGAAAGCTGTACACACTTAATACTGCTACACACAGAGCCAACAAAGACACTAGACAATCGCCCTCTCATACTTTTTTCTGTATTTGAGTGGAGTATTCCAGCTTTCAAAGCTGTAAATGTATTTCAGAACTTGTTCTGTAGCGTCTGCCTTATGTGATGACATCTGATCATGACAGGATTCAAGGTGCTTAAAAGTTGCAGTGCACCTTTTTTTTTTTCAAAACAGGTTTATTGTTTTAACATATAAGAGAAATATCATAACAATTTTATACAAGTAATTAAAAATAGGTATTATTATAATATTCAACAAAACAACTAAAGTATTTACAAAGACATCCACTACAATCAGATCAATTAATTAAACTAAAATACCATGCTATTGAAATTAAAATTTTTTTAACAAATTTTGTAAATTATCCCATACAATAAAATAAGATGTTTTTCTATTTGTTCTAGTCCTAATTGTGTTTATTTCCATATGGCACACTATATTCATAACATTTTTAAATTCATTGAACGAAGGAGGTGTATCTGAAATCAATTTCTAGTTATTATTTTCTTAGCCACTGCTAGAATAGACCATAACAAGGGAAGCTTAACCTTTTTAACACTTTGAGGTACAGGTGTGTTGAATAATATAAGAGATTTAGAAATAATGAAATTATCTGTAAAAGAGCCTGCAAAAATTCATTAATTGACTTCCAGTATTCTTTCAATTTTATACAGTCATAAAACATATGAGCCCAGTCAGCATTAATTTCTACATTACATCTCTTACATAGATTATCTTTATTATTTATTTTATTCATCATCAAAGGTGTATAAAAGATCTATGTAAAAATTTCCATGTATAAAGTCTCCAGACAATGGAAGACGTAGTTCTATAAGCAGATTCCAATATATATTGTTTATCTTGTTGATTTGGTGGGTCCCCATTAATAGAAGTGAAATAATTCCAGTATGAATCTACACTGTAAAAAGTTTCTTGTCTGATAACTTTATGTATGTATGAAAGTTTACCTTTATCAGAAACTTTATGTTGTAAATTTAATATCAAGTAATCAATCAGTGTTGGAATAGATTCTTTAACTGTTGTAGACATTAAATCTATTTTATTAATGAGATGTTGTCTAAAGGTTTGAACCTCTAACCAGCAAGTTTCTCTTAGATCAAATTCTTGTTTTAAGAAATCTAGATTTTTAACTTTATTATCAGATATCAACTGATACCAGTACTTTAGATCATTATCTATAGCTAAATGAGTTCCTTCAGAAGTAGATGACAAAAGCATACCCTGAGTATACATTATAGGAAATACAATAAAATTCCATTCCCTATACTTAGGGTGCATGAATATAAAGTTACGATAACTAATAATAATATTTAATGGGTAACAAACCATATGTTTAGGTGTAATAGGTGAAGTACAAAATTCCTTTAGTAACCATAACATGGAGTTATTTACAATCATATTTTTATGTGTTAAGGAGATTTTCATGGAGTGTATACTAATTAGCTCCCAATAATCTTTCCATTTTGTGACATATGACTGTGCAGTGCACCTTTTGAAAGCTGTTATGATCACATCTCGCTCTGCATTATTGTGTAACTGTCTTATGTTTCTGCCAGTTTTGGGACCATACTCATTGCATTCCATGTAAAACGTTTATTGAGAATATAGAAAAGCAGATAGGTCAGTGGATTTGGTTAAGTCATTCTCTGTGCTGGTGGCAAAATTTCTAATGAAATTATAAGTTTGTGGTTGCATTTTGTAATAAAATTTTATACATTTTATTCTCCTCAAAGCAACTAACCTAGAACTGTTTTGTGGTTGCTGAACTAGTTATTTAAACAAAGTCCAGGAAAGAGTTGGCCAGGATTTAGAAACAATACATTGTGTAATGTGAAACTGCATATGCAGGGTGAGACAGTGCGTTTACAGTACCTGGCAAAATACGGTTATTAGTATATGCAAATGACTGTAATGATATGAAAATGAGCAATCTCCTAGCAAGGAAACCAATCAGAAATGCAAATGAAGATAAACAACATGGTGCAGTGATTCAGAAGCATATAAACATTGTTCAGTTCATTGTCTGGTGGCAAATGTGCATGGCATTAGTTCTTTACAAATATAGAGAGACTGAAAGAGAGAGATACCACTCTGAGATGCTTGGAATATCTAAATTTGTGGAACAATACAATTTGGTGACTTTATGCAGGCAGTATCTATGATGATTCACACCATTGCCCTCTGCATCACAAATGGATCTTACCTTGCCCAACCTAACAGTGACTCTGTAACTAGGACATAAATGAAGCTATCATGTGAGCAGAGAACACCATACAGGGGGATGCATGAAATACCATTCCCATACATGTGTGTGTGTGTACACACACATACATGCATACGCACACACATATATTAAGTGAGGGGTACAAGCTTGGGGCTGGTATATTTAATTGGCAGGGAACATGGGTGGTACAAGCGGGCTTGCCCACTGCAAAAACATTGTTTTTGATGTGTTTAGTTTCTGTTGACTTTTTCAGGTTAGACCTTTTGGAGCCATTTGCAGGTCAACCTCACGCAGCTTAGAATATTGTCATTAAAATATATATAATGTAATACATTCATTGGCTTGCAATATGCATACACACACACACACCTATTTAGTAATCAACAGAGGATCAAAGAGACTTACGTGCATGTATTCAAAACAGTTAATGACTTCTAAAAAAAAATTATATATATATATATATATATATATATATATATATATTTATATATATATAACACTTTTGTGTCAACAAATATTTGAAGTTGAAACAGTGGGTAGTAGAATAGAGATTTAAGGGATGGTTGCAGGCAGCTGAGAGATGATGCTGTAATTAGGTTGTAATTTGAGATATGACACTGGCATTTGGTGTTTTTCTGAAAGTGTAGTTTCAATTGTGAAATCTACTGTGACCTCCTACAGGATTGTTTTTCTGAAGGTGAATTTTCAGTTGTGAAATCTACTGTGACCTCCTACAGAATTGAGGTTGTCAACCATTTCCCACCACAGACATTCCAGTAAAGCCCAGTCTGTCATACTGGTGTTGAGAATCTGCCATTCTGGCTCTGCAACCCTACAGTAACACTTTGGTCTCTGCATAGAACTTCTATAGCTGCCTGTTTGCTGTGGCGATGCTAATGTTCCCATACAATAGACATGTACCTGCGATGTGTCTGGGCACAAATACATGCGGCATCAGCTGTAGCACTCCAGCTTCTATGAGGTAGATATGGCCATATGAAGTGCCTCTCCTACTGTCCCTCACTATCAAAGGCAATGTTAGCACAATGTTCCTTTAGGGAAAGCATAGCAACAAAGTGTGTTGTAGTCATATCTCTCAACTGTAAAGATTTTCACAGTGTCCAGAGTTGTCCCTCATATTTTTGGTCTGTTCCTCATAAAATTTGTGTTTTTTGGGCAAATCATTGAGGACTGAAGTCAGTAAATAATGACAAACATATGTGTTTCAGACTTCATAGCCTTCATAAAATAAATATTAATGCAAAACCTGTTATTCTAGTAAATGTGTGACCCACATCACTTCCTGTGCATTTTATCAGATCCACTTCCCCACACCCCAGCCACTATATCCCACAAGTAAACCAGTGCAGCAGTGTGTGTGCAGGCAAATATAGCCTGGTTTGTGTTGCCTAACAGCTTATTAGTTCCACTTCTCCCTCTCTCTCATCCATACTTATTCTGGGGTACTGATGCCTGGATCTGTACTCTAGCTGTTCTATTCCCCACTGTGCTTCCATCTACCTGTCTACAAGGTACCACGAGCCACTATTTAAATGAAGTATTTCTAAGGAGACCCAACCACTGGCTTGTGTATCCTTACAAGAGCAGATGTAAATCACTCTTGGATTCTTTAGGCACTGTGCTGTGTTACTCATGCAATGTACTCAGTATAATTGTAAAAATTCAGTAGTGTATTGAGCACCACAAAGTTTTTAATTGTTTATCTCACCCTATTGCATGACTGATAGGCATTATAATTATGCTAATGAAGGCATTAACTTTACATGTCTGTGAGTATTGTAGTTAAGCAGTGCATTGACAGCTGTACTGTACACAGTGGGGCTTGTACCTGCCCACTCACTCAGGGTGAGCCACAAAGGAGTCTTAGTAAGTCTGAGCATCTCCATCACACCAGCATGGTTATGACCTTTTTACAATTCTCTCTGCAGCCTCTTGATCTGCCCACTGGCCGCTTATGCATCCACTATAGTCATGCATCTGTGTTATGACATTGAGCTACATTGTGCTGCCATGATGCTAATCAGAATGCATCATATGGTTTCTGCAATATGTGTCGATGTGATTTTGTACCATTTCCCTGCTAGTATTGACCTGATAAGTGGCTATGGATTTTAAAAGGGCTAACATGGTGCAAGAGGAAGATGAAAATTTTTCTGCATCTCTTGCATCTACACCTCCAAGTGCATCTGCTAGGAAACTCTTAGTAGGGCCCGTAGTATGAGTTTGATGATGATTGATGCCCTGGCTGTCACCCACTCTGATGAGCCTGATACACATGAGTTCATTGACCCAAAGGTGAACCATCCTGACCTTCTTTAGCAGTGGAAAGAAGTAGTTTGCATAGAGAACAAGGAATTCTGCCGTATGTATCCTTACCTGTTACATGCTTGTATAGAAGTAGCCATTCTTGTAGAGCTGTTTTCACTTATTGGTATTCACAGACATGTTTTTGACCCCGCCCTTCCATGTTTTGTCAGCTTTTCAGTACCTGGCAGGACGATGGAGAACTGGCTGGTATGTCACAGAAGACATGAGTGCTTGTCCAGGCATTAGAGCTTGTATTTGGCATTAGAGTTGTACATGCACATGTCTTCATCAACAGCTTCTCTGACCATTTTTGCAGTGCTATTACTTAGCAAATTAATTAGCGCACTAGTAAGCTAAAACACTAAATAGCAAATGTTTGTTTAAGTGAAACGTTTCACTGGGTTAAAAACAGTTGGCCAACCTAGCAAACCACAGAAAAACATGATCAAAGAAAACCCACCACACAACACAATGTGGGGGGCTGCACCCCCACACACCCCCTAACTAAATATACCAACTCCGAGATTTCACTATAATGAGGAAGAGGGCAAATCCTGATGATGGCTGACCAGTGGTTTTCCTAGGAAAACATTTTGCTTAAACGAATGTTCCCTATTTAGTGTTTTTGCTTATTAGTGTTCAACTAATAAGCGTTCACTAAATAGTATGTTTGATGATATAGATCCCACTGTGGTGCTGTCTGTGAATACCTTGAGAGAAAAGAGGATGAAAGGCCTGAAGAGCTGGCAGAAGAACTTTCATCTCTTTGACGTTGATGTGCTTCTGCTGACTAGGCAACCACAACCTCTGAATTTTTAGAGAGCCAAATGTCGCTCCACATCCCATGTCTGAAGTGTGTGTGAACAATTCCTGAGAGGGAAGAGGAGGAAGAAATGGGATCCCTGGATTCAGAAACTGCTACTGAATCCGTGAAGTTCCTGTCTAAGACAAGGAAGAAGAGGAACTACAAAGTCTAGAGGATGTACTTGTTGAAGACGCACTGACTTCGGAAACCACTGGAATTTTTTCATGTGAAGTTTGGCCAAAGGGAACATCGGAATGGTATTTGCCATGAAACCCAGAGCTCTCAGAAAATCCCTGGTGGTAATGGAAGCCAGAGGAAGAAGAGTGTGAAAGAAAGAAATGAGAATTAAGGCCTTTAGGGGAGAAGGGAAGCCAGCACTGGCACCGTCTGAATCCTACAACCCAGAGAAACATGACCCTAAGCAGGAATCGGAGAAGACTTTTTGAAATTTATAGTCGACCCCAGACTGTGAAGAAGGGAAATGGCAAAATGAAGATTTTGCAAAAGGGTTTCTGGAGAGGATGCCTGAATCAACAGGTCATCCAAGTAAGGAAATATTTGCATCCCATGAAGCCTGCAAAAAGCAATCACAGGAGCGATGCCTTTGGTGAACACCATTGTGGCAGTAGAAAGGCCAAACGGCAAAGCAGAGAACTGAAAATGTCAACAGAACAAAGCAAACACTTCCTAAAAAGAGGATGGTTCGGTATATGGAGAT